>NC_068986.1:64014294-64016434 GCF_001194135.2 Octopus bimaculoides
TTCTACCCAGTGCTTATGAATAGAAGTGGTGTCAGTCAGAAGCAAATGGACATTTGCTGTTCTCACTGGAGCTATTGAAGAAGACTGTGAGCCATATATCTCCTTAACATAAGAGTACAAACCCTTGGCATCATTTCTATCAGCTGCTTCTTGTGCCCACTTCACTCTATCATTTCACCATTCCTGTTTAATTTTCCTAAGGGTAGTCTGCACTTTCCCTTTCAGATTTCTGTAAGCTTCGTTTGAGTTGGGGTTCAAGGACTGAGAAAGAAGTGTATTGCCTAAGTTTTGTTTTTCTAAAAGCAAATTATGAATTTCTGCTGATCTGAGAACCAGTTACTGAACTTATGTGATTTAAATCTCACTGACGAACTTGCAGCCTGAAATACTTTTGTTTTGAAATCTTCCCATAGATTGTTTGGGTCAAGATTGATACTTTCTATAGCATTGTGGAATCTTTGCAAGCTGCTTGATAATTTAAAGTTTGCAACATTTAACTTTTTGGGTACCTTAGGGTTAGACTGTCAATTTTTAGACATTATCGAAAAATTTATTTTTCCATGCACTAGATGATGGTCAATCCAGCTCTCTGCCCTTCTCATGGCCCGAACGCTAGAAATGTCTTTCATATCACGTTTTCTGATCAGAATATAATGTATGAGATGCCAGTACTTAGATCTTGGGTGCATCCAGGTGGTTTTATATTTATTTTTCTGCTTAAACAGATGTTAGTGACAACCAGATTATTCTCAGTACAAAACCTCAAAAGAGCTACTCCATTTTTATTGCATTTTCCAATCCCATGTCGACCTAAAACAGGCCATGAAACATAGTCCTTTCCAACTCTGGTGTTAAAATCTCCCAATATAACCAGCTTGTCAGAAATTGGCACTTTCTTCAATAATTGTGCTAGATCATCATAAAACTGTCCTACAGTTTCATCAGAACGGGATATTGTTGGTGCATAAATACTGACAAAGGTAAGAAACCTACCTTTTGTCAGTTTAATACAGCATGACATGATCCGTTCAGATATACCACTTGGAAGCTCTGCAATGGAGGAAACTAATGTATTCTTGAGAGCAAACCAGATTCTCTACGCTTCAAAAGATAGTATATCCATAAGTAGGTTCATTTACTTGACCCTCACTAGAGAGATGAGTTTCAGAGAGCACAACTATATCAAGAGAATATTTCTTAAGCTCACATGCAATAAGTGCAGTATGCCTTTCTGGCCTCTTGTTGAAATTATCATTAAGAAGTGTGCACACATTTCAACAACCGAAATTCAAAAGATGTTCATTTTTACTTTTTCTTGAAGATTGTTTGACCACAGTGGCAAGATGATGACCAGGCCTAGCCTGTGATAAACTGGGACACCTGCCAAGCCAGACATGTTCCCCTGATGTTCCCAAGCCTTTTTTGCCATTTACTGAATCTATTTTAGACATTTTAGAGTAAGTTACAAGTGCATTTTTACGTTTCTGCCAACCAACCAATTCAATGATTTTACTAAGATTTGGTGTACAGGAAGTACCTGTGAAGATGAATAATTTTCAGTGGGTGTAGCTTGCACTGCACTATTCCTACCTATTGGCTCAAGACTTTCACCAGTGTGACATGAAAATTGACAAAACCAGGAACTTCAAAGGCCTCAGGTTTTATTTCAGAGATTTCCTTCTCCTAGGTAGATTACCAACTAAGGTTAAAGAGCTTCCACCTGCCAATGAGGTAAGCTATCCCATTTCAGACACCAAACCAACACTCAGACGCTCTATAAAGTGATCAAAATATCACTCTGGTGACTGACGTGGAGTAGCTCATTCATACATGACAAAAAAAAAAAAGAAGAAAAGTACGATGTGATTTGCAAATATGAATAAGAATTAAATATAAATAATGTATATGAATATAAAAAAGTAAAAGATATGCAATTTAGAAATATAAATAAAGTGTATATAAAAGTAAAAATATACATATATATACATATAAGAAGAAAAAAGACATTACATATTTACAGATATTTTGTTGGATGGTCGTTGATTGTTCATGAGTTCCTCCACCCTTTTATATGCATGTACATACATATATATACATATATATATATATATATATATATATATATATATATATATATATA
>NC_068986.1:64017313-64025054 GCF_001194135.2 Octopus bimaculoides
TTGTTCTTTGTGGAGAGTAGTTCTTCTACGGAGTGAGATTCCTGTTTGGCCAATATAGTAATTACTGCACCCTAAGCATGTAATGGCATAGATTAGATTTTCCGAGGCACAGGTGAAATTTGATTTAATCTTAAACATTTCACCTTGTTTAAAGTGGAACTCAGAACCCTCCAAAAGGTGGGGGCAAGTCCCACAGTTAGGTCGACCACATTTTTTTACTTTTGGTTCTGTTAATATATATATATATATATACATACACACACACGTACATACATGTGTATATATATGTACATATGTATATACGTATTCGTCGGTAATTGATGAAGAATTATAGAATTATATGTTTTTGATTTTACATTCAGCATATGTCATGTCGTTTGTTTATACATTTTTTCATTTGTAAAAGGTTGATAGTTGCAATAGAGACATTAGTCTCTCTCTATCACCTTTCAACAAAATTATATATTAAGAAACAGTAGAACAATTAACAACATAATAAAAATAAGTTTTATTTTTGGTGATGCTTGGTTTTACAAATCCTGTGTTATTCAGCTTGGCAGCCGCTGGTTAACTAGTAATCAGCATTGGAAGGTTAAAAGCTTCGTTGAGGCATCTGAGAGGAGCAAGTTGTTGTTACATCGAAGGCATCGCGCTAAAGAGGGTTAGAAAACGAAAGAAGCGCTTTAAGTACTGGTTTTACTACACATGTGCACTCGACGGGCTTCCGGGAAGCAAGTCCCTTGCGCTTGCGTAGATTGTACTTCCTTAATGGCGGCCATAATTTCGTGCCACTACACGTTTATCAAGTAATGGAACGCAATACACCGAATTTATATTACCGAGTAAGTTTTTTATATACCCATGTGACACTTTTTCTCTCTCTCTTGCCTTCATCTTTCTCTCACCTTGTCACTTCTCTACTAGCCTTTCTACTTACTCCTTCTCTCTCTCCCTCTTGTACTCCTAGCCTTTCTTCCTCTTGTATTCTTAGCTTTTCTTCCTCTTATATTCTTAGCTTTTCTTCCTTTTATATTCTTAGCCTTTCTCTCTCTTGTATTCCTATCCTTTCTCCTTCCCCTTTTTTTTCTGTTGCTCACTCTCCCTGCTACTGTCATGTGACCAGCGACCAGTTCCTCTTTTTCTGCCTTTCTTAGACTAGCACTTTGCTGACCAGTTGCAAATTCTGTCTTTCCATTCTCTATTATTCAAAACATTTTCTAAGCATTACCTACTATTCTCGTCTTCTTGGTCCCAAGGCCATATTTTGTTTCACTGTTTGTCCTCGTCCACTGTCTGACATCACACTCTGTGTTATTTTACTTGTATTGTTTCATTTTGTTTGCTCTTGTCCCTAATTCTATGCAAGAAAACTTTTTTTAGTGGGTAAACTTTATTTAGAGCAGCAGACCCGCAGTCGAAGGATCACAGGTTCAAATATCAGATCAAGTGATGTGTGTATTTATGAACAAAACACCTAAGCTCCATGTGGCCCTGGCAGAAGGTAATGGTGAACTTCTGCTGACTTTTTCACCACAACTTTCTCTCACTCTTTCTTCCTGTATCTAGCAGTTCACCTGCAATGGACCAGTATCCCGTCCAGGTCGGAACCTATACACCAATGAAACCAATAAAAAACAGACAACAACATATATGTATACATAGGACAACATGCTGTGCTTGAGGAGACTTATTGAGTCAAGTACATCAAGTTCAAAATCAAATAGAAATTGCAGTTGTGATCCTTGTGCCGGTGGCACATAAAAAGCACCAACTGATTGTGGTCGTTGCTAGCCTCCTCTGGCCCCTGTACCGGTGGCACGTAAAAAGCACCCACTACACTCTCAGAGTGGTTGGCGTTAGGAAGGGCATCCAGCTGTAGAAACACTGGCAGATCAGACTGGAGCCTCGTGCAGCCTCCTGGCTTCCCAGACCCCAGTCGAACTGTCCAGCATTGAAAACGGACGTTAAACGATGATGATGATGATGACATACATGTGCATATATATGTACATACATGTGTGTATGTATATATATATATACTTACACATGTGTGTATATACATATATATATATATACACACACACACATGCATGTACATATATATATATATATATATGTGTGTGTGTGTGTTTGTACATACATGTATTATTTTTAAATGTTTCAGCTTCAAAGCTGCGGTCATGCTGGGGCACCACCGGGGACTGAGCTACATTACTTGACCTATACGTTTTAACTGCATTGATTAGTAACCATTGCAATTGCACCCTACTATAATACCAGTGCAGTTTCTTCAGGGTCTTCACTTTAATATCCTTTGATTTAACTGTTTAGAGTTTTTTGCTCATCTACTCTGCATTGTATGATGTGGAGTTGTTCATTAATTTAGACGCGAACTGTCTTCAATTCAAGGTTTGGTTGAATAATTCACTTGTAGCCAATTATTTCAAACCATTCTGTTTTTCAAATGTTTATGACTCACTTACATTAAGCAAAGGTAAATTTCCTCATATGCAAGCATCTCAAAGCTTCTTTCCTGTCTAGAATTTATTATGTTACTCTTAGATGGTAAAATTCTTCTATACATAAGTCACATTTATTAGTTCCTGGTCTGTATGGTTTTGCAGTACTAATTAATTCACAATTGATAGTATAGTCATTGTTTCTGTCTTTAATACACCAGATTAATTTACTTAGACTTGTTTGGAATCTTTTACTTTTATCTGTAAATGAACTGAAATGATTAACCAGTCTCTTTTCGAAAATTAGTACAGACGCACCAATGTAAAAGTATTCATTTTCCTCAGCTGTAACTTATGTGTACATGTATATGTGTATGTATGTATGTGTATATATATATATATATATATATATATATATATATATATATATATATATATATATATATATATATATATATATATATATACATGCATATTTAAGTAATAAACTATAGAATTCAGAGCTACCACTATATGTTACAATGTTTCATATAGTAATACATCTATGTAAACAGTAAAATCAAAGATAGAAAAAATAGGTAATGAGTGTATATGCATATTATTACTCTTTCATCAGCACCACATCCAACCCATCAACTATCCACAAACACATTGCTTAAATACTCACTAAGTTTAGCAGTATAACATTATTGGAAAGGCGGCAAGCTGGGAGAATCGTTAGCACACCGGGCGAAATGCTTAGCGGTATTTCATCTGTCGCTATGTTCTGAGTTCAAATTCCACCGAGGTCAACTTTGCCTTTCATCCTTTCAGGGTCGATAAATTAAGTACCAGTGAAACAACTTGGGTCAATGTAATTGAGCAGTCCCTTCCCTGAAATTTCAGGCCTTGTGCCTATAGTAGAAAGCTGCCAGGAATGTGTTTAATATGTAAATTGGATAGAAACAAAATATTGTGTTCTTACTAGTAATTAATATTTACATTCCTGGCAGCTTTCTACTATAGGCACAAAGCCTGAAATTGGAGGAACTCATGGAATGTTACTTTTTTTTCTACAATAATCCTTGGTGAGTGAATTTGCCAAACAGAAACTGTATGGAGGTCCTTTTTGTGTGCTTTTGTGCTTGTCACACACAAACAGAGCCTGTTAACCAGCACTGGTTTGTTTATATCCCTTAAATTCAACAAAAGAGAGCTACAGAATAAATACCAAACTTAAAAATATAAGTATTAGGGCTGATTTGTTTCATCAAACTTTTAAAAGTGCCTAAGATTATAAAAAGTAAAAGGTATATATATCTGTTGATTCAACAAGAAGTAATAAATGACAGAATGAAGACATTTTAACTGAACAGCTCAAAATGCCAGTACTCCCAGTTTCACATTACTTCCTTTTTAGTCAACAATCTCATCATAGGTTATCTGAAGACATTTCAAAATATATGAAAACCATTCAGAAAAAACTTGCCTCAGCCAGTCATGTACGTATGTGTGTACAACAGTGAAAGATATCAAGATCAGTGAGAAAGCCAATAAGCTGATGCTTTCAGAAAAAGTTCATTGTGGTTTTCAAACCCAATTTATAAATTAGCTCCCTTGACACTCAGCATCATAAATGTTGTGAACCAGTAAACAACACTGCTATTATTCAAATAAACACAGAAGATACAGATGGCGTCTCTGAGTCATTAATTCTCTTCACCAATCTATGTACAATCTTGTACATTTACTTAGTGATTACTTTATCACTACTTTAGCAAACATGGTAAAATCTGTTTTGCTAATGCGATCATAAGACAAACAGGAGTTGTCTCCCATGTTTGTTGAACAAGTACAATATTTTGACATCCTTGGTTTCAGACACATACCAAATTAAGAGGTTGCATGTAATTCTGTATCGATTCCTAAAAGGCTGCTTCTATGTTATTAATAACTTTTTCACTACTAAACCTTCCAACCATTCAAGTATATGAAGGTACAAATGTTTCAAAATCTAATGCTATCCACTAAGTTCCTAGCTACAGGTACCAGAGTTGACCATCCCTTGAAACCTTTTCCTCTTTCATACTGTAACACTGTATTCTCCACAGTGATGATAAGTTGTCTTTTAACTTGCACTTCTTAGGGGGTTAGTACATGGTGCTTGATTTAGTTTTAAACATTTGCAGTTAAGTATAGGCAGAGCATTCTACCTATATTAGTGAATAAACAAAAGTATATCATAAAGGTATGGTAGCTTAAAAAATATTAACAATAATCATGGAAAATTTAAGAGTTCTGACATAATTACGACCAGTTGAAAAGAAGGACTGGATTATCAGTTGCTGGAAAATCTTGGGAAACATTGTATTTTTTTCCCCCTGCCAAAACAAATTCTAGTAAAAATTTTTAATGCTTTTATAATACATTTACAATGGGATCAAATCCAGCTGTCAATTTGATTTTTATTGCTGAGACAATGTGCTGTGAGAACTATGCTCAGATGTCTTACAATCAGAGAGTAAGAACTCTCTTCCTAATTTGTGTTGACTGTACATCCTAGTAGCTCAATCAAGAACAAGTACTGTAGGACATAAACACTTTGCTACATCCAGTAGTGATAGTACAGTGAGGTCAACAAGTGTCTCATTTGCCTGCAGTACAGAGTTTACAGTTCATTTCCAAGGTTGCCTTTAATATACTTCCCAAAGAAGATTTTTCTGTCATTTACTTAATGCCAAGGAAGCCAAAGCTAATTAAATGGACTTAGCAAACCATAGAGGTCTGTGATATATTAAACATCCAACCTTAAAAATAAATTTCAACTACCAGTGGCTCAGATTAGTTGACACTTTCCAGTTCTAAAGTAACATTCTCTATATGAAACTAATTTCCACTTCACTGAGAAATGGAATCATACCATCTTCAATGCATAATTAATAAGGTATATTATTTTAGACAAGCTAACCAATGATGAGCATCAAAGCTCTGTCAGGTGTCAAATTACTAGTTGAAGAATCAATAGACCATAACCAAGTTTTATCTCTGGAGTTTTCATAATCAAATGTTTAGCTTTCACTGACCAAGCTGTAAATAAATACGAGATAGAAATCAATACTGTGAACACTATATATCTGATTTGTTCCTTTGGCTCAAAATCAATTTAAAAACATATGGTAACAGAGTTGATTGAATCAGTTCTAGAAGGATGAAAGGTGAAGTCCAACCCCAAAAGATTGCAATGAAGGAAACTAAGTAGGGATTTTACAGCATCCATTGACTCACCACACATCTTTAACACAGCTTAGACCACATCTCGAAGACTGTTCCTTCTTTTCAGAGCCACAAAGTACTTCAGCTGCCAACAACACTATAATTGCCAAGAACACTACCAAATTTATGTCTTTTACATACTTTCTTAAATGAGTACAAAATCACTTATTACTATCAAAGTAATTAGTCGATTGAATTAAATTAGTATGACTGGAACTTATTTTTATCAACCCTAGAAGGTGGGATATATCAGTTGCTCAAACACCTGAAAACTTGCAAATTCCAACCAACATCCATTATTTCTATTATCACGATATATTCTACTGTAAAATAGAGGTAAAGTTCCAGCTAAGCAAACTTGCAACACAAGTTTTATTGTTGTGGTTGCTGTCTCAGTACACACTTTCTTCATAGTTACAATATCCAGCTACAGATGATAGAGAGGGATCAGTTCCACAGGCTTACCGTTTATTTTCAATATTGTTTGTTCTTGTTGCTGTTTAGCCCAAGTCAGCTCTAATTGCACAGATTTATGACCAAAGGTATTCCAGTTATAGTCATCCTATGTATTTTTAGGAGTATCTAGAACATTATCCAATATCTTCTAACTTTGCTTCTCTCTCTCTTATTACCCCAACTCTTGGTAACAATCTATTCAATGAATAGATTGAGAAAAAAACCTTTTAATCTTGCTGAGTATATGATAACCTCTTTAGTGCTTGTGCCAAAATAAAATGCACCCAATACCCTCTATAATGTACCTAGTGGTAGGAAGAGCACTCAGCTGTACAAACTACAACAGAATTGAAACATGAGTAAGTGTTCCACCAACCCATCTAGAAGGGCAGTAACTCTGAACAAGAACTAACTAAAGTGTAAATATAGGAAGATTTGATAGCAAACCATGTAATTGCATAACAGCTCTCTTGTTGACTTGTCAATATTATTTGTGATCTACTTTGTTACAAAAGCCCAGTATATTATGTAGAAAAGTTTTAATAATAATGATTATATATATATATATAGTCCCTGCTGACAAAACTGGAAATTTGTACAGACTGGATTATACTACTTACAAAAAACTGATCATGAAGGAACTTAACTCCAAATACAAAATAACCTCTAAAAGAAATCTATCGGAAATTAATTTAAAAATTAAGAAAATTATGCAGGACTATGACTTAATTGCTAGAACTGAACCACTGGTTCCAGCTGAGCCTAGGATTAACTTGAAAGACCACAAGAAGAACTTCCAGGATAACCCGACTGTGAGACTAATTTGCCCATCTAGGTCTGACATTGGCAGACTTAGTAAACTTATACTAGACAATATTTTACCTCTTATAATTCCTATTTTATCCTTAAAGTTATGGAATAATACCGAAGAAGCACTAAACTGGTTTAAATCTATTGACAACACCGGTAACTTTTCTTTTATTCAGTTTGATATAAATAACTATTATTCTAGCATATCCCCTATTCTCCTAAATAAGGCTCTCATTTTTGCTATGAATCGCTCCCTCATTACTAAGGATAAGATAGACATTATTTTGTTAGCTAGAAGAACTATTATTGAATTTTATAGCAAGCTCTGGACTAGAGCCAATACCTCAGATAATTTTGATATTCCAATGGGGTCGAGCGATTCGGCTGAGGTTACGAATCTAGTAGGAGCTTACCTTTTATATTGCTTAAACAAAGAAATCCCGGAGCTAAAAGGCGGTCTGTATAGGGATGATGCTTTATTCATCATCCCTAGTAATAATAAATCTTTCATTGATAGAATAAGAAAGAAAATTAGGAAATTTTTTAGAAGTTTTAACTTAAATATTACATTCGAATATGGCAATACGATTGTAAATTTTTTAGATACCACTCTTAACATAGAAGCTAGATTATACCACCCATATAGAAAAGAAAATGAAGTTACTAGATATGTAAGTAGATTTTCCAATCATCCACCAAATGTATTAAATTCTATAGTTAAAGGTATTACCGAGAGAATTACTAAATTATCTTCCAACATTGAT
>NC_068986.1:64026464-64027990 GCF_001194135.2 Octopus bimaculoides
TTAAAAAAAAAAAGTTTTTATAAAGTAGTTAAAATTATCAAATTATAGTAATTTAACTTCCACCATGATCATCTAGGGCTATTAATTAGCACATATTTTAAATTGGAAATTGAACCTTTATAACTTATATTCCTGATCTCTCACCTTTACATTTAATCTACTTGTGATAAATAAGATTTAAAATCTACTCCATAGAAGATATTCTTTCACACCACTTCTGCTATTGCTGTTAGTTTCTCAATATGTATCTTAACCCTATATAGCTTATAAGAATAGAAAATTTTCATAAGTTTTTACGTTATTTAATGCTTGACTTTAAAAGAATCATTATTATTGTTGTTATTACATTATTCCAGGGCTTACAACAATAGTGCCTTGTTTATTTTGTATTTTTTTTACTTAAATAAATCTAATCTTTATGCCCAAAATAAATCTAATCCTTATTCAATTAATATTTTTTAATTAGCCTATGTTAATCTTAAAACAAATTCATGACTAATGAAACTTTTAATCAATCATCAGGTTCCTGTATTGGATATCCTTGTTAATTCCTAATATCCTTTTTCTTTTTCTGTCCCTTAAACCTTAGTAAACCCATAAACTAATATAAATCCTATACTAATTTTTTCTTCACATTATAAAAATAAAGCTTAAATTTTATGTGTCTTCTAAATAGTATTATTATATATATCAGCTAAAATTTTTTTAAATAATTTTTTTAAATAATTCAAAATTATTTTCATGAACCCAATATACTTAATATCCTTAGACTTTACACCTTATCTATAGCCTCTGAATTCAATACTGACATTACTTCATGCTTTTTATTATATTAGCATACCTCTTACTGTTAAAATATTGGTTAACCTAATATTGATATCTGTAAAACAATACTGATGCTCTATTTAGACTAAAGGAAAAGCCCTGTTTGACCTATATACCTAGGGTTTAATTCCTCAACATTTTGATAGTAGTAAAATACCCCAACCTATAAGAGTGTTTGCCACTCTGACCAGAGAATCCTTTTTAACCATATCTTTTATAGCCTTGTCCATGCATAATGCTTACACCTTCCCTTTCCTTAGAAGTGATTGTCCCCCATACTATTACTACCAGATAAGAGACAATAAAATCAGAGACAGTTAAGAATTTTTGCCTAGAACCAATTACTAGCTTGATAGACTTGGCTATGTCAAGATGAATTTTTATGTATTCTTCCTCCCACTTGGATTTGAAATGTTGCCACAATTATAATATGTCTATTCTACTGTGATCTTCTGCATTTCCCTGCAGCTGAAGATTGCTCTACATATTGCATTTAATGTAATGCTCGCATTACTTAAATAAATGGAGTAGCATGAAACGTGCGTACTGCAATCATCTTTGAAATCCGTGTTGCTTATTTTGATCACCTAGTTTTTTGGAATGGTTTTTGTATAATACCATACCATACTATATTCTGGTGCCTAAACATAAGTACCATATTCAATCTTGAATCTAAATCTAAACCTTATATATATATATAT
>NC_068986.1:64028426-64030593 GCF_001194135.2 Octopus bimaculoides
ATACAACTACACCCCCTCTCTAATACTTTGAACTCTATACCAAACTATAATTAAAGAAAACTTCAACGAAAAAGCTGCAGACTTGTTTTTGACCCCCAAAACAAGATAAACTGTTTTTACTTCAAACTTTTATAAATTTTTACTATTTGTTAAGATGAGATTCATCATTGAAACTGGCAATATTCTATATTTTCATTATATAATTTTTAGATAATTTTATTAAATTCTCTCTAAATTGAAATGTCTTAGATTTACTTCTGTGCTATTTCCACCATCTTTTGTATGTGTGTGTGTGTGTGTATATATATATATATATAATGACTGCAAAATAAGTAATTTATCTTTAAGTGGAACTACATCTCATCTCCACACAAATCAACTGTATTTACTTGTGCATAATGTGAGAAATTTAATATAAAAATCATGAGAGTGAAAATTGGTGGGCAGCATTATACTTGAAAAACTAAAATAAGATATATTATTGATTTTTACCATCAAAATGTATGTGGGCATGGGGTGGAGGAAGGAGCATTATATTTGAGATCGCATTGGACTTATATTTTTCTTATCAAGTCGAGATATTTCTGTGCCAAGTGGCTGGTGGAGCTGTAAGAGTCAAAGACAGAATATTGCTTTCATAACTGGGATGGAACTTTTTAAAGTCGCTGATATTTTAAACCATACCTGACTGAGAGAGAGACTAAATGGTTGCTCAACATGCTACAAATAGCAGCCAAGTGCCCTCAACTCACACCTCACTGTCTTAAAGAAAGAAGAACAAATGGGTAGAGTAGTTCTAAAGATACAAAAAGTCAAGATGTTCATAACTGGAATACCTTTGATCAGGGCTGACCTAGGGCTAAACAACAGCAGAAACCAACAAAGGTGCCTCTACATAGTCATCTGACCTGCTAGAATAAAAGAACATTAACTCTCACACTCTGGCCAGGTCCATCTTGGCTACCTTCACCAGAATCTACAGGTATTCAGAAGTACACTTGGTGATGGATAGAGTAGAACATGCTCACACTGTCACCCTGCACACCATAAAATTCATCACTGAATGTTGTAGCATGGTTCTCAGCTAGATGGAGGAATGTTATATCTCTGGTTATGTCTCAGTCAATCAGTACACTACTTGCATACAATAAGTCTGCTCTGTTTGTATTCATTTAACCAGTCTTATTCTGTCTACTCATTCAAGGGAATCTATGTACTCAAGACAGCAATAATCCTTCTTTCTATCAACATAGATAAAAGGCAATTATTCATCTACCAGAGAGCTTCCTTGACCTTAGTATCTATTTTGCTGCAAAGCAAAAAACAAGTAGACTTGATGAACCAATGAGGTAACTTCTACATGGTTTCTCAATCTGCTAAAAATAGCACCAAATATTACACCCTAGTGTCATTAAAAAAGAAGGGATACCAGATAATATAGTCCTATATATGCACTGCTCAAGTGAAGGGTAAGCAGGTCTTTGCTGAAACACTCTTGATCATAGGTCTGCTGAGCCAGTGCTGACCTTAGTCTAAATACCAACAATATGTAGAGTTGAGAATCTTGCTTAAAGACAAAGTGAGGCATTTGAAATACATATTCATGCTCCATGTAACAAGAGCTAACATGTTTATTATCCAATTAGACAATCACTACTTCTAGTAGTATCGATTGATAATAAAACAATCTTCAGACTTCAAGAAAGCTAGTGATGGTTTGGTTTGCATAGGCAAAAGTCATTTCAGTAAAAAGAATTCAGTTACAGGAAAACTGATGATACACTTGTTCCTACAGGTGGTCTTGATTGTGATGGAGATCTCACAAGCAAATCATCATAGATTGCAATAAATATTGTCCAAAATCGATTTTAGCCCTAACCAACAGAAGGTTAGTGTACCCGCAAACTGAAATGCATATAATCAAAAGATTGGATGCTGAAAGATGAGGAAGAAGAAACTTTTGAATGGCTGATAAGATGAACAACTGTCGGTCATGCACTGGTTGGTAGGTCTGTTCTCTCACATCTAACACATCATGCTGTAATAAATAAAATAATTTTAGATTCAAAATGTGATTTTATAGAGAAGTGTGTGTGTGTGTGTGAATATATATATGTGTGTATCTACATGTGTGTTTGCAAGTCTGAGTATTTATATTATATAAATA
>NC_068986.1:64030623-64032700 GCF_001194135.2 Octopus bimaculoides
ATATATATATATATATATATAAAGTAGGGGTAAAATAAAAGTGGAGAAATTTTAAAGACTCTTTCTTTTAGCTCTTTCAGTTCAATGAAGTATGTGAAAATGCCTGAGATTTTCGTCGAGAGAACAGACACCACCGATCCCGATAGCTCTGCTCTATAATTAGACTACTTATTAAGGCTTTAGCATCATAGCCTGATGAAGAAGATAGTTGAGAGTCCACCATTTCCCAGCCACAATTTTTTAGATATTCTCCAAGACGCAGGCGGATATTGCTCCCATTAAGCTCAATCTCAGCAAATTCCAATCCATTTTTAGTCTGTAATTTCTCCAAGGCTTCCTTGCCAATGAGATTTGATGGCAAGGAGATAATCATATCTTTACGCCCAGACAAAATAGTTTTGACCCGAGAATTATTTGTGGGCATAGTTGCTGTAGATCCAGTTCGTACTTCAATTATTTCAAGAAAGACGCCACCACTTTTGTCAGCAAGGTCATCTCGTAATTTACACAAGTCTTGAATTAAAGGTTTGATTTGATAGAAATCTGCCTCAGTCAGCAGCAAGTCATACTCCTTGAAGTCCATTGGAAGGGAAAGCTTCTTAGACCGAAGAAAATTCAAGATATAACGGAACATGAATCCATCCCTATCAATGAAATAAAATCCACTTTTGTCAATTGTTGTTGGGTATGACCCGCTGAACATTGTCCCAAGCATGGAATCGGCATATTGACAAAGCGTCGAGCGCGTTGTGGAGTAATGTGTGCCACCAACATTCAAGTTGACAATATCCTCGGCCATACCAACTACATCTGCAGCTACTCACACCAGGCCGGGCACTATAAGAGAATAAGCAGATTAAATGACATTTTAGATAAAATGTAACAAATCAATGGATGACATAGCATATCATACAAAAAATTCAACAAATATAAATATCAAAAGGTTAATATAGTCATTCAAATAAATAACAGAACTTGCACCATATAATTATCTTCTTTAGGGGAAATGCTTTCATCAATGTGAGAAAGAGATAGCAACTTCAATAGCTGTCTATTAATGAAATGAATATAAAACTGGCCAAATTTTATACAATGCTTCCAAACTGTGCTGTCAGACTAAAAAAAAACAAACCCTTTCTAGCTGCTCAGCATAAAAAAAATACAATTAAAATCTCTAAATTAAAAAAAATTAATATGCCACTAATTTTAGTGCTACTTATTCCATCAATATTTGAAGTCAGAATTATCAAATAGCACAGAAGATATATATATATATATATATATATATATATATATATACATCATAATATAAGAGTATTTTTTACATGTGATATAAAACTCAATACATTGGACAAAGCGGATAGACATAGACTGTCAACTTTTGAGATATCATCATCATTTAACATCCATTGTCCATGCTGGCATGGGTTGGATGGTTTAATAAGGGCTGGTAGGCTGAGTGGCTGCACCAGATTCCAGTCTGATTTGGCACAATTTCTATGGCTGGATGTTCTTCCTAATGCCTAACCACTACGAGAGTGTAACAGGTGCTTTTACATTCCACAAGTACGGGTGCTAGATGCATGACATCAATATCTGCCATGACTATGATTTCACTTGGCTTGATGGATCTTCCCTCTCATGCACGGCATATTGCCAAAGGTCTCCATTATTTGTCATTGCCTCCATGAGGCCCAGCACTTGAAAATGTTTTTATGTGCCACTGGGACGGTTGCTGGTCTGCAACACCAGCAACAGCCACATTACCTGCAAGGCCCAACACTTGAAAGATGTTTTTTACGTGCCATTGGCATATATGTATAGTTTCTATTCCTCCATCAACCCAATAGTAGTTAATACGGCACTCTGGCTAGCTCATAACAAAGCTGGTCTTACCGGGGAAGAGATTAATGTCGTGTTGGCTGCCAGAAAAATCTATCATAAAATTTGACAAGCTGTGGGTCCGTAAGGGCACACTTGATGGTTTTGATGTTACGATGGGAAGTTCTGATTCAGCACAAATAACTGATTTGGTTGGTATATATATATATATATATATATATATATATATATATAT
>NC_068986.1:64033345-64034631 GCF_001194135.2 Octopus bimaculoides
TTAAAGATAGTTACACTAAAAATGAGGCAACTAATAGCAAAACTATTTGGTTGATTATTCCTCATGGGAGGCAAACTAAATCTAATCTTCCTTTCCAGTTTCGGGAAGCTATTATTAAGAATTTTCCAACTCGCACATGGTTGGGATTGCTTTTCCAACACAAAAAAATCTCTCACAAAATATTAGTCTGTTAAATAAGAATCCAATTACTAATACTAACATTAATTTAGCTGATACCAACCATCTCACTAGAAATATTAATAACAAGGTTATTGTCTCTGAAGTCAATTCCAACAGAATTAAGTTTATGTCTAGTAATTCTAAGATATTAAAAACTCTATATACCAGTGTAAAATTACTTCAGGTACCGATGTCTTTTTTTTATATAGGTAGTTCTTCTCAGTTAACTAAAAGAATTTCTAATCATTACTCTACATTTAGGGATAGTAATAAACACAACAGTACAGGGCTAAGTAAATTAATTTGGTATCTATAAGACCATAATAAACAATTTAATTTAGATTGGTTGATTCTCTCCATTTCCTTCCCATATGATAAAGGCAAAGAATTCTGCCAACTCTGTAATACTGAACTATTTTCTATTCTTTTTTCTAAGAATCCCCTTGTAAACACGGTTATAGAGTGTGCTTATCAATGTAAACATTGGCAGAAACATACCTTTAATTCATATAAGTGATATCTACCATTATATATAATTTGAACATTAATTTTCTTACATTTCACTTCCACTAGATATATCTTTTTCCAAGCCATTAAGCTTTTATTTTAATTCACGTATCGCTCTATATTTCTCCTTTATTAGTTTTCTGCTTATTTCTTTCCTTTACCCCTTCTCTTTCTACAGGCTACCTTTGATGTTATATCCTCTAACAGTTTTTTAAAAAAATTCTGTTAAAATGTCTTATTGATGAGTTTGGTTTATGTCTTTCTTTCCCTGATGAGAAGATTACGCCATTTTATTCCTTTGGAATAATACCAATGTTGTCTTCGAAACATGTGTCGGACGTAAAAGAATTTGAATAACACCTACGTTTAACTCCATTTATTGATTTATATATATTATACTAAATATTTCACATCAACCCGGAGTTTCTACCTTTAAAAACAAGGTGTTATGTCCTTATTACTTGTGTGATTTTTTGCTACCCTGGTAACTGTTCATCTATTTTTTCCGAGTTAATTGTAAAGAAGGAAAAAATACGCATACATTTATATGTGCATATATAGGTATATATATATATATAGGTATATATATATATATATAT
>NC_068986.1:64034731-64035409 GCF_001194135.2 Octopus bimaculoides
TATATATATATATATATATATATATACTTAAGACTTAGTTGTGGGTTGGGAGTTTTATCGGCAGACGTCATTATTGTTATTATTATTTTAAATTTTTCCCCCAAGGGCGGCTTCAGGCAGGTGGAGAATAGTCGATTATATCGACCCCTGTGTCCAACTGGTATTTATTTTTTAGACCCCGAAAGGATGAAAGGCAAAGTCGACTTCGGCGGAATTTGAACTCAGAACGTAGAGATGGGTACAAACCTCCCGTCACTACACTGATTCTGCAGAACAGGGTTGAGTGTGAAAACTAACTTTAAAATGTGATAACAACAGAAAAAAAATAGTCACACAACTTTTTCAAATACGATCGACAAACATTTATTCCCTACAAACTGTAAGTTTTTTGGAAAATCTTTTCGTAAATCTTGAGATTAACACCCACACGATTACCTACCTAACCCTAAAACTCCAACTCTAACACTTAAGTGAAAATCTTGTGGGTGTTAATCTGAAAAATTACCCAGATTTGTAATGAAGTTCACTGATTTGCAATGTGTTGTCCATAAGCTCCGTAGTTTGTATAAATGAGTGTGTATTCAAAAACATCTTTATTTACACTTTAAAGTTGGTTTTCACACTCAACCCTGTTCTGCAGAATCAGTGTAGCGACGGGAGGTTTGTACCCATCTCTAC
>NC_068986.1:64035702-64051632 GCF_001194135.2 Octopus bimaculoides
GTGAAAACCAACTTTAAAGTGTAAATAAAGATGTTTTTGAATACACACTCATTTATACAAACTACGGAGCTTATGGACAACACATTGCAAATCAGTGAACTTCATTACAAATCTGGGTAATTTTTCAGATTAACACCCGCACGATTTTCACTAGGGTGTTAGGATTACGGTTTTTGGGTCAGGGTTAGGGTTTTAGGGTTAGGGTTAGGGTTACGATGAGGTTTAGTGTTGTGGTTACGGTTTTAGGGTCAGGGTTAGGGTCTAAGGATTACGGTTACATAATTGTGCGGGCGTTAATCTGAAAAATTACCAAAATGTGAAAACTACCGACCCTGCCAACTGTTATATCTTTTGTTGTTCTCTTTAATATGTACATAGATTATGCCTCCAAACAAGACAACTTGCTAGGGAAAGAAAGCAACCGGTTTAAAAAGACAGCAACAGACTGCATCAATTCAACACATTCCAGAAGCTACTTTGAACATAATGCAAAATGGTGCATCAACATCTACTGCCCAATCTGATACAATTCTGGCAGAACTGTGTAGCAACAGATCACCAGCAATTGCTTCATCAGAAATTGCCGTCCTACCTCCTGCAAAAAGGAATTACCCTGCTATGTATAATCAGGGCAGCACAAAAAGTTGTTTTGCACAAGCATTTAGACGGATGAAATTTACATGCGCTTAATAATGTTACTCAAAACAGCCTTCAGACTTTCCCTATTGATTTCATCGTCTTTTGAATTATGAACATATTTACACCATAAGGGTTTTTTCGTTGATTTTCACCTAGCAAGATGGCGTAATAAGTCACACCCGGACAACGTCGGGTTATACTGCTAGTTATATATATAGATGAAATCTGAATGAAGCCCATCATGTATATATATTTTATCATCATTTAACAGCTATGTCCCTTACTGCACAGGTTGAACAATATGTGAGTGTGTGTTGTTCATCAAGCATGAACAAGAGGACGTTGAAGTGATGATACACAAACACACACACACATTATCTGCTAAACTTTCTCAAAATTTCCATTTACCCAACTTCTCTCACTGGCTGTGGTAGAAGACATTTGTCAAGGTGCTGCACAATGAAATCAAACACAGAAACTCATAAACTCTCACACAAATACAAACATAGGCACATAGAAATACATGTACATACACATAGAAATGCATATATAAAACCACTATGCCTAAACCTTCCTTCCCAAAATATCAGCCTTCTGGAATTTCCTCTCTGTTGTTCATATGACAAGTGTAGCAGCATCATAGTCAACTGTTATAAGGTTAACTTCTCTCTACTTTAGAGAGGAGTAGTTAGAGGTATCAAACAGCAGGATCAGATCATGAAAGTCACTGAGAGGATCATAGCTCAATTAATTATGAAGAAAGTCAAATTAGATGAAATGCAATTTGGATTCATGCCAAGAAGAATTATTACTGATGCAACTGCAGTGGGGATGGGTAACAGTACCTCATTTTTGTTGAGATGGATGGGTCACAGCATATTACCATTCAACTTGGTTCTTTGTCTCCTCCTTCATGAGGCTTAACATTTTGAAGTCAATCTTCACTACTTCATCCCACATCCTCCTAGGTTTCCCTCTGCCATGGGCTTTATGCACAGTAAGCAATTGGTACTTCTTTATACAGCTTTCCTCATCCATCTGCATCACATGACCAGACTAGCACAGACTTCTTTCTCTCTTGCACGTCATATCTGATGCCTCTTATGCTCAATTTTACACAATGATGATGATGATGATTATTCTCGTTCAGGTACTCTTCGCCAGTTGCTATTCTATGATTGTGCAGGCTTCTCTCTCGACGATGGATTGATGTTTTCTGTTTTTGAAAGGGACTTTGAATAGAAGGCCACTGGCCTTCCTTGTTGTGATAGCATCCCGCCCAAGGCTAGGTCAGAAGCATCTGTTTCAATGGTAAGTGGTATTCAAGGTTGTGGAACTGCAAGTATGACATTTACCAATGCAGTCTTAAGAGATGCAATTGCTGTTTTTGCTTCTTCTGGAAGTCCTGCTTTGTTGATATTCTTTCTGGCCTCTGGCTCTTAAGTGGAATGGTGAGTCTGGAGCACTTAGGTATCCACTTTGCATAATATGCAAAAATGCCTATTATTTGATTTAGTTCTCTCAATGTTCTTGGTTCTGGCAAAAATAGTAGAGCTTGATACTTCTTAGGGTCAAGTTTTATTGTTGAATTTCCAATATGTCCAAGGAAGTGGATCTGCTTCTCAGAGAATTGACTCTTGCTTTTATTGGTCATGCCAGATGTTTTGGTTGCCTGGATAAATCTCCTGAGGTTATCGTCATGTTCATGATGATCTTTGCTGGCTCTGATGATGTCATCTAGATAGGCAAAGTTTTTTTCAAGATTGTTTCTTTTTATGAATTCATCAACAACACGCTGGAAAAATGCTGCAGAGTTGGTACAACCAAATGGGAGGCGTTTAAACCAGGACAATCTCCCCACTGCTTCGAACACTGTCAGTTTATAGTCTTTGGGTTCCACCTGCTGATATGCAGCTGTCGTATCTATGTTGCTGAAAATCTTCTTTGCTGCTACTTCATTTAGATCATCAACAGTGGGAACCATTCTACCTGAATTCCTCTAGAATCCCGGAAGCACAATACTGCATCATCAACATTTCAGAAATAAGGGGGATCCACTTGTAGAATCATAACATATGTATACAAACCATATCAAACTGCTATTAAATAATACATGTATCTCCTACTAAATATATTGAGTACCCTTTTCTTTCGTTTGTTCACTCACTTGTGTATGAGTGTATGTACACACACACACACAAAGTAAATATGCCATCCAAACTTACCTGGACTGTAGATACATTCAATTTTTTGACTTATAGTCCTGAGAGAAAGGTAGCCTTTCTAAAGTAGTAAGCTGAAATAATAAAAGAAGAATCACATATTAAATGTTCTGAAAAGGATGTCTTGACCTCGACATACTTTTGTTCTCTAAACCAAAAAAGGCACACATACATACAAAGAAACATTCATACTGGTTATTCTTCATTTAAACTGTATACATTTCTTACCAAACTAATGTAATGATGAAAAGCCTACATCTCACAGCTGTTTCCGAAACAAAAATAAAATGAACATGAATGTAGATATATTTATTGCAATGTGTCAATGTTCCGACTGAAATAGCAACAAGATTTTCTCAGGGATGATGCAATAGAATGGTAACAGAAATGGCTGAGTTGTTTGTATACAGGACTACTAGTTTAAACATAAGCAGTTTTTTGGAGAGTGATCCCTTTTACAGACAACATAACACCTATAAACCTCCGTAGGTGAACATCATTCAGCAACAACCTATTACAAAATAATCAGCCAGCAGCCAATTATATAAATCCCAGAAGGATGAAAGGCAATATTGACTTTAAGATTTGAAATCACAACATAAAGGCTTGTAACTAAATCATCATCATCATCATCATCATCATCGTTTAACGTCCGCTTTCCATGCTAACATGGGTTGGACGATTTGACTGAGGACTGGTGAAACCGGATGGCAACACCAGGCTCCAGTCTGATTTGGCAGAGTTTCTACAGCTGGATGCCCTTCCTAACGCAAGGTATTTTGTTCGACACTCTACAAACTCACCACCTTTATACCTTAGCCACTGGTGTTGTGCTGTGTTCCCAAGGTACTAAGTTTTCAACAGCCATGGATCCTAATTAAGTCAAAACTAGATCAACCTTTAAAAGTAAGAGTATGCAATGGAACAGTTCCTTATTTTATTTTCAGGTAGGCATGAATTCTAGGAATGTTCCTAAGCAACAAGATGATGGCACAGTGTTCTACTCAAACAACAAAACACAGTGGATTTGAACTTACAATGTATGTGTACTGCTATTCAAATATTTTATCTTTCCAGTTTTACTTCTACTGTAAAACTTGTATGAAATATACCATTTGTAGAGGTAAAAACAATGGCAATGATGATATATAGAAAGTCAGAACTCTGGCTATAGATACACAAGACATGGCTGAATTTTGATCATATCCATATTCTTTAGAAGGGTTCACTCTTGATTTGTATTAGTCTGAATAACATAATTAGAAGGGGCCTCGACACAGTTAGCTTCCCATCTCAATTGGAACCAGTAGGTCTTGACCATGGGGTTGGTAGGTATCCCAACAGAATAACCCTCTTCTCATTTGAGTGAGGCAGATCCTTAGCCCAGGATGCAACATGCAGCAACACATTCTCCGGCTCCAACCTTGCCATATCAGCTGCAAACCCAGATGTTACTGCTTGTAACACAAAAGAGAGAAAATTCAATAAATACAGGGATCTGACCAGCTGCTATGAGTTTGTGTAGGTAGCCATTGAGACCTCAGGTGTTCTTGGACTCTGCAAATGAGCCTGCAAAGTGGAATGGCTGCTGCAGTTAAGTGTCACTGGCCATTCTCTATGGCAATACCATTGCGGTCATGACTGCAAAACCCACTTTTTGTTACAGTTTAAAAAGTGATCAGTTGGTTTAATAAATAATATCAAACTGTACATAGAAATAATTTTTATTAACTTCTATTTTGTTCAGTTGCTTTTTTGACTTGTTAGACAATCTTTTCCATAAACACCACAATATCTCATCTATCTCATTGAACAGAGAGAGATGAGAAATCCTCTATATAGTCATTCGATCTACTAGAAATAGCAGCCAAATGTCCTTCAAAGCACACATTGACTAATGTGGTCTTGGATGAGCCCGACCATAAGTAAGCAAAATATTCTACAAGGTAATGCTAATATAAAGGAAGAGAATTAAACAACTTTCAAGCAGTTTTTTTTTAACAATTGGACAGTGTAATAAAATGCTATAATAATTGAGTTTTGACCAAGAACAAAGGATGATTTTGTAGCAAACAATTCACTAAAATAAACAAAGATTACTGGTATTTTACCAACTCTGGCAAGACAACAAAGTTTATCTCAAGAGAATGTGAATTCCGAATATTTAAACACTGAATTAGGTACCTTAATGCCTCTAGATCAGTTCTCCACCTACTGTACACTTCAATAATAATGTTGAATTCACAATTTAGTTGCAACTCTCTAATTATTAAGAAATGTACATCTCAAAATGTTATTGCTTATAAATCAGAAGTCATTTCGTTTGTAAGAAGTCAACAATAGCAAATATTCTGTATATGTATTACTTATGAATGACCATGCGTAAATGGGCTCTGCCCAAATAAGCACAATGATATACAATACATATAATAAACATTGCAAGTCATTTTTAGCTCCCGGTGATTTTAAAAAAACCTGCCTGTAAAATCGGTCCTGGTGACAAAACTATGATCAAAGGCATTTCAGCTGTAACCACCTCATTTTTATTTCGGATGTGTATCTAAGACTAGATTATCCAATGTGTCCTGATGGGATTTAAGGGTGATTTGGCTGCTATTACAAGCAGGCTGAAAGACAATGTTCAGTTCACTTTGGAATGTATATCTACAACTATTTTTCTTACCTATCGAAACGTTTGAACAGTTTGCAGTCCTGCCACAAGCCGTAGGATACTTTGTAGTGGAGAAGAATAGTCCTGACATGCAATAGGTCGACCTGTAAATTAATAAAATATTTATCGTAATAAAGTTAATCTAGATACATCCACTCTTTGTAAAAACAGATACACCCTTTGGGGAAAGAGAGAAAAAATACATATAACAGAGCCGCGGAAAATTATGAAAATAAATAATCTTTCGTAAATGTTATGGATTTTAGCAAGTAATGTTAATTATATGAACACTAACTGAGCCATCTTGCTAATTGAAGAAGGATAAGCCAGACAGGTTTGTTACTACATCAATTGTGTGTATATCAGCAAAAGAGGGGCAAGACCCAACCATCACGCAGATAGATCAGATATGACAAAGAATGTTTATCTTTTTTCTAAATTTCTAGTTTGCTTTGCTAAGCTACGGCATGAAATTCTTAAAATCAAGCGTTAAATTAAGGCTAGCAAAACGGTGAAAAGATCAAGAGCAAATAGTTTCTTTTATGTTATTTAATGCTAAACAGATCTGTGTCTCTTTTTCTGAAAACAATGGTAATGCTATATGGGGAAGGGGGATCATTTGTGATAAAAAGACAAATCTGTCTCCTTAAAAATAATAAGCGGAGATCCAGTATATTTTAGTAAACAAATTAAGCGATTACTGTCTTGGAAGCTAAACCGGGAGCTACCGTTGCGAGGAAAAAAAAAAAAAGATTCTGCGATATAATCCTCTTTAAATAAATCACCTTTCTACTGGTTGCCCGACAGCTGAATGCTTCGATAAGCACTATGGAAATCAGGAGGTTAAAATGTAGTTAATTAGTGTATCAGATCAATTAAACAGACAACACACCAGACTGTAAATAAATAATTAGAAATACTATAACCTATTGTAATTTAAAAGACATACAATAACGTTGTTTATCGTCAGTGAACTAACAACAGCAAAAACCATGAGGTGGTGGAATTAACAATCTGGCTAAAAGTGGGAAAGATATGGGTAAATGTACTTAAAAGGGTCGTTACCTTATAAAAGTTGAACAGGAATAAATAAAATGAAAGAGGCAGCAAATTGAACAAGTTGTTAAAACGTTAAATTGTAGTTAAAAGATTGTAGTAGAAAACATCAATAAACATATACATGCACCTAGAATAAGTCTTCTTCACCAGGCGGTATTAACAATCTATGAGTTCACATTTTCAAAGGCATGAACAGCTAGTGGTTTTTGTGATTTTTCTGTTAGCCTTTTACTTTTTTCTTTTTCAAAATAAGCAGAGTTAAAGCGAGCAATTTCAGAAATACTAATAAATTCCATCTTGGAACCAACAAGGTAATATTGTATTGCAAAATATAACTCCACTGATTTAACGATCATGAATGCATTAATTTTGAATTTATAAAAATAAATCTTATCAAGACCGACCAAGTGCTTGTAATACTTCTAGTGATAGATGAACATAACATGTAACCCTTTAGAATATTAGTGCTGAGTTTACAAAAAGAAATGATTGTTAGATCTTATTACAGAGAAGATATGTCAGCCAAGAAACAAACTATGAAAAATTATATATATATATGTGTCAATGGTAACTTACCAGTCATTCTTGTTTAAAAGAAATATCTAGCAACAGTAGTTTTGAATAAATAAAATTTGAAATGTTGTTTGAGTTCGAGTATTGGAAATTGGAGATAAGCCAGGTTTAATTTTGATAGGTCCGAATTGTAGAGTTTATAGATGGGAAAGAAAAAATACGGAGTTACTGGTAGACATAAGATACATATTAATGTGGAATTTAAAGAATACTGGTTGGGAAGAGTGAGAAAGGTTGAATGCCGAGATAAATACAGCTGAGAGAGAACGAGAAGGACAGAGAAGTGGAGATATAGCAGCCGTCAGTGATGTTAAGCATTTTACACAATCAAGTATCAAACTGGATTGTTTACGTGGAAGGGAAGGAGAGAAAAACGAAAACATGTTTGCAAATCAGGAAAGAGGCTATTTTTCTAATGTGAAGAGTATGACTATTTATATATATATATATATATACATGTCTTTAAATATCCAAAATGACTGACTACAGCTAAGGCAGCCGTGCCTTTCTTGAGAGATCTTGATATCGCACGGCTGCCATGAAAAGATAGGGGTAACGCATGCGCAACATAACACCACCAAACTCTCTCTCTCTCTCTCTCTCTTTCTTTCTCTCGCTCAATTCCAGACTCTCTTTTAGCTGGCATTCGTTAATACAACATCTGTTGCTTTTTAATTATTCCTAAATTACTTACCTGACATTGGAAAAGTTAAATTTATTGACCTGTCAGAACTTCCAACAATAAAAACGTTTAATTCAAAGTCACATCACTTTGTCTACAACTCTAATGCCATCGGGGTGCGATGAGCATCACATTTCCCTTCCCTTTTCTCATTATATAAATATATTTTTCCCGTTACGACAATCAAATGTCATTTGACCTTTTCAGTGCACTGTTTTCTGGAAGGGTTCGATATTTATAGATTGCGATGCTGTTGATATTGTCGGGACTTGGCTTATTTTATTTTATTTTATTTTATTTTTAGTTGATAATACGATTACATAGAATTTAAAATGCTTGAGGGAAATTCATTAAAAATAAAAAAAAGCCCATAAAATCGAAATACAACTTGTATTTTTTTTGTTTCTGGGGAATTAAAATGAAATGAAAATAGAACTATAAATAAATTTCAGTGACTAAATTCGTGGAAAATAACAATTGTGTTGATCCTGCCATCAAAAAATATCGAATTGAGTCCTCGTTTTGTTGGAATTGCCGTGGTGATATGGTCAGCATCATCAGTTTCCTTCTTCCTATGTTTTTCCTGTCAATACTTATTTCTTTAGTAATTTCTGACATTGACCCAAGGTAACATTTGCCCAAGGATGTATGGAGATGACTATTTGTAGAAAATAAGGATGTGCAAAGATGATGAAGGTGTATTAGTTTTCCTCTATTTCTCACATACCACCAGTAGACTTCGGAAAGACTTCCTCCCGCACCACTTTTCTCCCAAATTTGTTTATTTAAAAATTTTTTTCCCCCGTTTTAGGATACGGAGGTTCCGGAAATTTGCCAACAATCGGCATTGTTAAATTTCCCTCACCCTCACCCCAAATTCTTCAATTTTGACTTTTTCCCCAACACTAACCCTAACCCTAAAATCTTAACCGTAACTACAGAAATGTTTTGAAATTTTTGTCTGAATCATAATGTCCGTGTTTTTCTGCATATTTAGAAGAAAAAAATTCTTAAAAAACAATTTTTGGTAATTTTTTTCAGAATCATAATCTCCATATTTTCCCGTATATTTTGGAGAAAAAAATTCTGAAAGAAGTAAAAAATGGGGGAAATGGGAGTGGGGATAATTTTAATATGCCGATTTTTGCCAATTTTTTTCAGATTCGTATTCCCTGTAGCCGAAAAGGTGGGGTTTGTGTCGGAAAAAAAAATTTTTTTTAGGGTGGTTGGTGGGGGGGGGCAGAAATCTTGCCTAGCCTTCTTCCTATCTAAGCAGCATTTGTTCTTATAAATGTAGTAAAATACATGTGTAAACATAAATTTTGGGATTCAACCACCTGCATATGCCCAAAGTTGGGTGTTGGCAAGGCTGGCTTAGGAGGTATGGGGCCCAATTGGGAACAGTTTTGGTGGGCTCCAGGTTCCCAGTCAACTTGCACCTCGGAAATTCCCTCTGCCCCACCTTGGAGTTATTTTTTTTCTCGTTCTGCTTTCAGGTGCTATCAACTAATTTCGCTTCCTAATATACTGCAGAGGACTTTTTTCTCCTTTGCGGCATATTAGGTGATCAGAATAGTGGCTGTTTTGTATGTTTAATAACTGCTGTTTCTAGTATACTAAACAGCCACGTTAAGGACGGGCTGCCTTTTAGTTTGTAGCGTGGCACAAGTAGCCAGCACCATTTTGTATGAGATCTCGCTGGCAGCCATTATCTTGTCAGAGACAAGAACAAGATTTCGTGTACAACTGTTTGCCATGCACGGCGCCACAATGAGGCTCTCCTCGACAACGACTACTTAAACAGGTGCAAAAGATGTTCAAACTTTCTTAGTCTTCTCCAGCTTGCTTACGCTGAGAGACATTACGAAGCAGGCAGTTACAGTGGACGCTAACCTGCTCTAACCACATCTGTTATTCTCCTCATGTGAATGGAGATATCCCAAGCCATGCGCTGCCATGAAGATGGACACCGGGAATGGGACACAAGCCCACCGCTGCATCCATCTCTGTTCGTTCAAGTTGTCAGGAAACTAGTTACGGAAGATTCAGGCCCATCAGATTCTTCCCGCAAATTTTCATCTCATCGTGCATTCTATGTTAAGGATCGTGTGTCTAACAAATCGTTCATGGTTAATCATGTGTCTAACAAATCATTCCAGCTGTTCTATTTGGCCTTTGCGTCTTACTTCAGACAAGCTGAAGCAATCTGCCATTAACCTGCACACAGTGAATCTATCCCCGATAAAAACTTACGGCCAAATCTTATTACGCCTAGATCTCAACCTTCGAAAGGATTTTAGGTGGGTTTTTGTTATAGCAGATCTACCATATCCCATTTTGGGGCGCGGACTTCTTAAACCACTTTCACTTATTAGTAGATGTCAGGCGACAGAAGCTCATGAATGATTCTATGTCTTTGTTTACGCCTACTCGGGTTACTACTAATGCTGTTTTCAGCCCATCATTTTTTGTCGCCACTGTTGGTGACCAGTTCCACTCCCTTTTGGCTTCTTTTCCAGAGCTGGTGGATCCGACTTTCAAATCAGTCAAAGTCACACACTTGACTCGCCATTATATCACTACTTCTGGACCACCCGTTTTTTCACGTCCACAGCAACTCGCCCCTGACTGGCTCAAGAAGGCTCAATCTGAGTTTGAGCATATGCTTCAACTCAGCCTTATTTGCCCCTCCACCAGCCCTTGGACATCTCCTCTACATTTGGCATGGAAAGGGATTCAGATTTTTGCCTGGTGGGGGATTACAGACATTTGAATGTGATCACTGTTCCTGATCGCTATCCTATAAGGAATCTCCAAGATTTTTCTCCAAACTTGCATGGTTGTACTATTTTTTCCGAGCTTATCATCAAATTCCAATGAACCCTGATGACATTCCCAAAATTGCTGTTACCACCCCCTTTGGAAGTTTATGAGCTTTGGTTTGTAGAATGCAATGAGCACATTCCAGAGGTTTATTGACAAAGTTGTCTGTGGACTTGACTTTGTGTTCACTTACATTGATGATTTGTTCACAACTAGCGACATGCATGAAAATCACCTCCAACAGTTATCTCAACTTTTTCAGCGTCTTCACACCTACAATGTGCAAATCAGCCCTGATAAGTGTGTTTTCGGACAGACCTGTCTGGAATTTCTAGGTCATTATATCAACTCTAATAGTATCCCACCTCTCTCCTCCAAAGTCAATGCAATTCAATGCATCTCACCTCCCACTTCTCTATGCGAATTGCGTCACTTCTTGGGAATCGCCAACTTTTACAGGAGATTCATACATAAATGTGCAGACAAGTTACTCCCCTAACTCAACTACTGAAAGCAAATACAAAAAAAATGCTCCTATTACTCTATCTGCCGAGGCATTATCTTCTTTTGAGTCAATCAAGAAGGAAATAGCTTCTGTTCCTTTGCTTGCACATCCGGTTCCTGATGCTTGTCTCTCTTTAACAGTTGATGCATCAGATTCTGCGGTTGGTGCTGTTTTGCAACATACCGTCGACAATCAAACTCGACCTTTGATATTTTTTCTCATCAATTACAGCCAGCTGAACCTCATTACAGCACATTTGATCCAGTTTCCAATGGGATGGTTGAACGATTTCACAGGCAACTGAAGGCCGCTCTATGTGCCACTCCTGATCCACAGTCTTGGACAGAATTCCTACCTATCGTTCTTCTTGGTTATCGCACTGCTGTTAAAGCAGACTTAGGTTTCTCCTCTGCTGAACTCCTTTATGGTACCATTCTGGCACTCCCTGGTATAATGTTGGCGCCAGACAATTCATCGCGTCCTGATCCAACGTCATATGTCACCAGACTTCGCTTGTATTTCTCAAGTCCTCCACCCATGCATCTGCATGACCAGTCTATTCCTTCTCTCGTCCCACTGGACATTGACAAATGGACTCATGTTTTTGTTCAGGATGATTCTGTCAGAGGACCTCTCATTTCTCCTTATAAAGGACCATTTCATGTGCTATTGCGCACACCCAAAACTTTTAGTTTCAACATCAATGGTCGGGTAGAGACTATGTCGGTCAACAGACTTAAAAGGGCACATTTTGAGGTGTCCACACCCTTTGATGACACCCCAACCACGCCCACTTTTGATCCTTTACAAACACCTACACACCCACCTGCACACCATCACCTGCACATGCACCTTTGATCACACCATCACCTATACCTCCAACTTCATCACCACAACCTAACATGAACAAACTCTAAGTCACCAGGACAGGCTGCACTGTGAATTGGCCCAAAAAACTCACCAGAACTATTTACATCTAAGTGGTTTTTTTCTCTGTGACAGACAATTGTTTTCTCATGTGCTGAACAATTCTAATGCCTTCCCATTGAACTTTGTCAAAAAGTTTTGTGCATGCCCCTTTTATATTGCTTATAATTATTTTTCTCAAACTTATCACATTTTTATTATATTTTGTACCACATCTTGTTGTTTGCGATTGGTAGCCATCTTTGTTTTCTTGTGCCTGCTCCAGTCATTCTAATTTTGCACTAGCATTCTCAGGGAGAAGCCCTTGTAGCATGGCACAAGTAGCCAGCGTCATTTTGTACGAGATCTCACTGGTAGCCAATATCTTGTCCGAGACAAGAACGAGATCTTGTGTACAACTGTTTGCCATGCACGGCACCACAATGAGGCTCTCTTCGACAACGACTACTTAAGCAGGTGCAAAAGATGTTCAAACTCTCTTAGTCTTCTCCAGCTTGCTTACACTGAGAGACACTACGAAGCAGGCAGCTACAGCAGACTCTAACCTGGTCTAACCACATCTGTTATTCTCCAGAGATGATGTACCTCACGTGAATGGAGATATCACAAGCCATGCGCTGCCATGAAGATGGACACTGGGAATGGGACACAAGATCAGGAATCACAATAAACAATTATTGAATTGCATCCGCTTGTGAGGTTCTTCTTTTGCATTTCAGATCCTTAAGAAAGAAAATAATTACAATGGGAGAAGGTGATACTCTACTGGTATCATGAGCCTTTCTTTCCCTTATAAGTTTATTTAAAACAGACTATAATGTGTGTGTGTGTGTATATATGTATGAATGTGTATGTATGTGTGTATATATATATATATATATATATATATATATATATAATGGAGAAATATGTATGGCACTGTGTTGGTGTCACGTAAAAGCATCCAATCCACACTGTAAAGTGGTGACGTTAGGAAGGGTATCCAGCCATTGAAACAATGCTTCTGTTTGGTGCCATGTAAAAGCATTCAGTCCATGCTGTAAAGTTGTGACATTAGGAAGGGCATCTAGCTGTTGAAACTATGCTACTGTGCGGTCCTACACAAAAGCGCTCAGTCCACGCTGCAAAGTGGTGGCGTTAGGAAGGACATCCAGCCATTAAAATCATGTTCCCATGCAATACCATGTAAAAACACTGAATCCATGCTGTAAAGTGGTGGCGTTAGGAAGGGCATCCAGCCACAAAAGCCATGCCAAACCAGACGGGTGCCAGATGTAGCGCCCGGCTTGTTGGCCCCTGTCAAACCATCTAGCCCATACCAGCATGGAAAACATGTTAAATCTTGATGATGATGATATGCATATATAGATACACATATGTATATATTTATATGGGTATGTGTATATATATATATATATATATATATATATATATATATATATATATATATGTATATACATATATATGTGTGTGTGTGTGTGTGGTAACTTTCTGAAGCATGGATAATTTGTTAATAAAATTTTCTACACATATGTCTCAGATGGTGTGGATTACGATTATATTGGAATTTGTTGTGTAAAGCATTTCCCCCCACTCTTTTAAATAAACTTAAAGGTAGACCTTCCTCAACATGGTTGTTTAGTATGCTAGAAATAGCAGTTACTAAGCATAAAAACAGCCACTAATCTGATCTCCTAATTTGCCACAAAGAGGGAAAAAAGTCTTTTGCCGTATACTTGGAGCCAAGATTAGTTGGTAGCGCATGAAAAAAGAAAACGAGGAAAAATATAACTCCAGGGTGAGAGGGGGATTCCAAGGGCCCACCCTACTCCGATTTTGGTGGGAAAAAGTCTTTGCGGTATATTAAGAGATGAGATTAGTTGATGGCACAAAAAAGAAAAAAACGAGGAAACACATTATTTCTCACCAAAATTGAGTTGGGTGTTGTTAAACTATAAATTTTAACTACATCTAAGCTACGCTTTTTAAAAATATTCTGCCAAAACACAGAAAGAAATTTAACAAGATCCCAAATAAACTTTTATTTACTGCATGTTATTATGCTAAAAGAGATCTACATAAAATGCAGATTAATAATAATCATTAATTAGAATTTTTCAGAAGCTGGTTATATGCTTATTGATTATTTTTTGTGCATAAGCTCTATTGTAAGACACTGTCTTGTCTGTGTGGCAGGAACTTTGTTCCTTAACTATGTTTCTGGATTTAGCACCAGTGTGTGATACCAAATGTCTCTTACTATAGCCCCATGTGTGTGTGTGTGTGTGTGTGTGTGTGTGTGTACGTGTGTCCATGTGTGTGTGTGGGAGTGTGTGGCTGTGTGTTTGTGCTTGTCCAAAACCTGAATGAATGCCATTGCAAAGAGATTTTCTCTTTTGAACAAGCGACAAGAAATTTTATCTCACCTACTGCATCTTTCTCTCTCTCACTATACACACATACACATGCACACGTGTGTGTATATATGCAATTCCCAACAAAATAAAAATACATATACATACAATAATACACATAAATACGACCTCAACCAAAACCATTATCAAAAATAATTGAACTTTTAACCTTTAACCATTGTAGCCAAAATACTGAGAACTGAATTCTTTTACACATACACATCCATTTATCCTTTTGCTTTTATCATTTTCTATTTATTTATTTATTTGATATATTTTGCTTTCTTTAATACATACATACATACATACATCATCGTTTAACGTCTGCTTTCCATGCTAGCATGGGTTGGACTACATATATACATAAATATATATGAGTTCAGCAAAAATTTAGATTCAGATGAATATGGTACTTAAGTTGAAGCACCAGAATTTAGTACGGTATTATCCATACAATTTCAAAATAAGGTGATTAGAATCAAAATAAGCAACAAGGATATCCAGAGGTAATGCAACACGATTGTTTCACGCAGCTCCATTTAATTGAACAATGCAACCATTACATCAGTTTAAATGCAGAGCAATCCTCAGCTGTACAAAGACATAGAACTTAATCAAATTAAAACAGATGGACACATTAGTATAATTTTGCCTAAAATCTCCAAGAAGTTAAGGGGATAGACAAAGAACATTGTTGCCCTTCCTTACACTTAGAAGCAACATAAATATATGTATACACACACACACACACACACACACGCACACACACGCACACACACGCACATATATATATATATATATATATATATATATATATATATATATATATATATATATACATATATACATATATATATAAATATACATATATACCTATATATATATATATATATAAAACTAATTTAGAGACGAACCACCACTCTACAACTCAGTCACTCAGAACCCGTCCAAATCCATGCTGTGAGGCATATACCATCTTAATATATCTAAGATTTTAATCTAAAAATTTAAATTAAATAATATATTACATAAATAAAGCATATAAATAAATCATAGAAATATTAATTTAAAAAATTTAAAGTCAAATTTATAAATTGGACAGTAAAAATTAATACAATGATATACAGTATGGAAGTATAAATGTAAAAAGTTAGTGCTAGTACATAGACTACGCACGTTTCATGGCTGAAATAGGACTATATAAAATCATAAGCAAATTCTATCCGAGTCATTAGAACAGGGAAATGATTTTACTCCCAAAATCAGTCACTCTTCAGGTCAAATCCCTAAGAAAATACCATGTTTATATTTATTCCTTGAATGATATTAGGTATTTTCTTAAGGATTTGACCTGAAGAGTGACTGATTTTGGGAGTAAAATCATTTCCCTGTTCTAATGACTCGGATAGAATTTG
>NC_068986.1:64051642-64080395 GCF_001194135.2 Octopus bimaculoides
CCAATTTATAAATTTGACTTTTAAATTTTTTAAATATTTCTATGATTTATTTCTATGATTTATATGATTTATTTATGTAATATATTATTTAATTTAAATTTTTAGATTAAAATCTTAGATATATTAAGATGGTATATACCTCACAGCATGGATTTGGATGGGTTCTGAGTTGTAGAGTGGTGGTTCGTCTCTAAATTAGTTATATACATATATATCATATATTAGGAAACCCGGTATAATATTATACCGATTTTTGCCTGTAAGGTTGGAATAAATTTTTTATTCCCTAATATTATCACTATATATATAGTGTCAATCACTCACACATTCACTCACTACAAAAAGTGGATAAAAAATTTCAGTTATCTCTCTCTCTTTCTTTCTCTCTCTCTATTTCTTTCTCTCTCTCTCTTTCTCTCTCTCTCTCTTTCTCTCTCTCTCTTTCTCTCTCTCTCTTTCGTTCTCTCTCTCTCTTTCTTTCTCTCTCTCTTTCTTTCTCTCTCTCTCACATACACACATACCAGCAACATTACTCTCTCTGTCTCTTGACACACTAACAAAAGCAATACGCATACACACCACACATTCTGTCTTGCACACCCCATCAAACACACACAAACAAGCACAAACACACACGCGCGCGCGCGCACGCACACGCTCATACAATCACGATCTCCCTGCCTCTTTCGCTTTCACGCCGACTTCAAAAGATCCAAACATTAAAAAAATAAAATTTTTTTATGGAAACCGTCGATCATCTTAAAAAATCTAAATAAACACATGTGGTTTACAAGTGGTTTGTAAGTGACAGTCGTGTGTTCCCATATCGAAAGATCGCCCAATGTTTTAATGATTAGACAGAGGTCCAATAGAATAGCTCTCAGAAACAGACTACGTACAAATTCGTTCTTCACAACTCCTGAAGCTGTTTTCTTATAAGAGGGTGGGAGTCAGGAAATTTTCATACAGCTGGAGGCTCCAATCGAAACAGGGGACCTGAAACAATAAGGTTGAGAAACGCTGTTATATATTATGCCTAACCGAAAACGATCACAGCCACATCATCCAAACAGAGTGGGTGAAACCGGGCTTAGCTGCCAGTCTATAATATAAATGGGACATGGGCAATCATTGTATTCTTTCTTGTCTTGGGGTTCACAGCCAAACGGCTGGGTGGATTCGCATGAAAAATGGCACACATGTGGAGATGGGTGCATAGATTGGAATGCGGTTTGTATTTTTTCCCATACTTACTGAGAAAATTGATTAAAACTTTTCTAATAGCATTCCCCTGTTTGTTCCACCATTAAAACAACCAGTTGCTCACACAGCCGGCATATACCATTTCACTAGCAACAAGGGGAGTACAGGATGGCAGTCAGCCAAAACTTTCGCTATGTTTTCTCTCTTCTTTCACCTCTTTGTGGGGTTAATAATCTTAATCTTTAGTTACAGTTTCTCATTCAAACTACATAATAGGCAGAATTGTCAGATTAAGACAGTAGGGTGTTTTGAGGGAGATTTGGCTGCTATTAGCTACGATGTAGAGGTCTGAACTTAATTTTCACACACATATTTGCATTTCAAAAATCTTCCATAAATCAACTATCGTAAACTTATACATACACGCAAGCACGCCCATATGCACGTGCACACACACGCACGTCCATTTCATATATCTTTCATTTTCTGCTCTCTGCAAATAAAATTTTTACAGATACAACTGCTTACAAAAATTGGGATTAATGTATAATTTCTTTCTATGTTCATAATTGAATAAATGTTTTAATGATTAGACAGACGTCCAATAGAATAGCTCTCAGAAACAGACTACGTACAAATTCTTTCTTCACAACTCCTGAAGCCGTTTTCTGACAGGAGGGGGTGAAACCTTCATACAGCTGGAGGCTCCAATCGAAACGGGAGTAAGTTTATTAGCATAGTAAACTGTGTGTCTGTGTGTGCGTGCATGCGGCAATATAAATAATAACACAATACATATGACAGGCCTTCATGTACAAGAGTATGTATACATAAATATGTGTTATTTCTTTACTACCCACAAGGGGCTACACACAGAGGGGAAAACAACGACAGACAAATGGATTAAGTCGATAATACCGATCCCAGTGCGTAACTGGTACTTATTTAATCGACCCCGAAAGGATGAAAGGCAAAGTCGACCTCGGCAGAATTTGAACTCAGAATGTAGCGGCAGACAAAATACCGCTAAGCATTTCGCCTGGCGTGCTGACGTTTCTGCCAGCTCGCCGCCTTCAGTAAATATGTGTATGCATAAATATACATAAATATGTGTATGCGTGTGAATGAGAAATACAGAGCATGGAAATGAGAGTCTGTAACATAGATGATAAGCATCGGAACACAAAGATTGGAAATCACCAGTTCATAGTTGAGTTACACAGTAGATAGAATGTCTGTACATAAGAGGTTGTGGCTTCTAGGTAGAGTTAAGTCACGTATCGGGAAGATGAGGCTGCTATGCTGAGCCGGTTACTTGAATACAGGAGATTCTTGCAGGTTGTTCTGGCTGTTACTTCATGGTGGAAACAATCCACACAAACAGTGTTGAGATGGAACCACGGTTGCTATTGGTAGTGTGTACACTGGTGGCGTCGTGTTGACGTTGGCGACAAGGCTGTAGTAAACAGTAGAATGGTGGTGTTGACGTTGTCACTGAAAACTGGCCGGAGCTGTGTTCCGTGTGGTGGTCAACGACCAGACCTCAAAGAGATCTAAAATAGCAAACAACTGGCGTGGATAAAGCAGGCTTATTTATAGGTAAAAAGGGGCTCCAGAAATCTCAGAAAAACACTCTCTCACGTGACCTTATTAATTAGAAGACCACGATTGGTCGGTATGCACCCTGGCACGAAACAGAACTGGAAACAAATGCCACGCGAATAAGAGCCAATCAGGGTGATAGACACAGCAGGGTCCAAGGCGGGTCCAAGGCTACGTGTTACCCACTACGTTTGCATTTAAGAATATATAACCGAGAGAGAAGCTTCCGCTACACTGCTTTCCCCTGTGGTCTCCCCACACTAAACAAAACATGACAAGAATTGAGTCACTTCAGTGAGCATTCACTAAAAAAATTAAGGGCATGATTAATCTTGATTGTTGGGATCACTTTAAAACATTGAATCTTTATTCTCTCCAGCACCACTGTGAGCATCACGTCATTTGCACAGTGTGGAGAATGTACCACCAGCATTGTTCAAGCGACCTTAACATTAGATTCAGAATTCATCCAAGACTTGGGCCATGTGCCATGTGTAATTCAGGCTTATAACACATAAATTCACTGCAACACAATTTCTTTTCCTCAATAGGCCCTGCTCTATTTAACATTATACCAAAACAAATCAAAGAAAAGGATCCTATCACCTTCAAACAAAACTCAGACAAATCCTTTCAAGGGATATCAGACAAGCCACCTATACCTGGATACATCTCAGTCAACAACAACCATGATACCACAAAACTTTAAAAAATGACTTAATAGATCCTAATCAGGTGGTTAGACATGGCCTGAGCCAATCTTTGGCCAAAACATCTCTAAGTTATCTAAGATATTGATCAGCCACCCTGTTAATCATTGAAGTGTTCTTTGATCTGTCTTATAGTTATTGCTGAAGCAGATATATTCAATACAAGGATGACTGGTCAAACTTTTGGAAACAGTCCAATTGTTCTACACCCCAAATACAATAAATTTCAACTATTCTGGCAGCCATTACTTGTATTATGCATGATACACTATCATACAGTGTTTGATTATGTTGTTAAGTATAGAATGGAAGTATTGCAACTTATTACCCAATACTCTTTTGCTTTTGGCAGTGCTACAGTGAAGATACATCATTGTTATTGCTTGTCATTGCTTAGCTCCAAGTTTATTTTAATACAGCAGACCTGTGATGAAAAACATTCTAGCCATAATCGTCTCATTTTTTTGTTTTGTATATCAAGACCACATTTTCCAATGTGATCTTTCTTTCTCAGATAGTCTAAGATGGTCCTGTGTGATTTGAGAAGTCCTTGGCTACTATTTTTAGTAGAGTGAACAATTATGTGGAATCTTCCTCAAGGACTCATAAGCAGGGTAGATTCATTTGGCATGGAGAAGTTTTGAATTTTCTTTGAATTCACTGGTTGAGTCTCACTCCACTTGACTAATTGTGCTTATTTTACCATGAATTATGTAAAAAAAAAAAGTCTTCAGTAAACTAAGGATCCTCATACACCCTTCTCATTCAATTTATATATCTAAACCAAATTAGCTTCAAGCCCTCTGCATACTTCTTTTACTACATATTATAGTCTCAAGTTCATTTCATATAATTTTAAATGTTTTACATTATAAAGTGGTAATTCTAAAACGTTTTCCATTCAGTGTACTTGGTTCTATAACCAGAAAAGTAGGTCACACAAGACTATAGAAAGTAATAAAACCACATGGTATTTCAAAAGAAGGATAATACGATTAAATTATCCCAATACTTGACTGGTACTTTATTTTATCACCTCTAGATAAATGAAAGGCAAAGATAGTCTTTGGAGGATTAGCTCAATATATGAGTGAATACCTTCACTCATAATGTCTCTGGAAATAATCCCAACATCCCTTAGATGTTTAGATTATTTCCAGTGTGGAGAGGCAGTAGCAGAGCTCACTTTAAGCTATCAAGTCACAGTTACACCAAAATGTTTCTTTATTTATGTTCTTATGTTGTCTACTGCTAAGTAAACAACTTGGGTATTATTGAGATGACTCCATGGCCTTAACTTAGGCACAACACTGTGTTACCAACAGAATAGGATTGTATCACACTATTGTAAAGAATTGACAGTATATTTACTCAGTCATTGCAATACCCCAGTTTGTATCATGAAAAGTTTAACACTGCTTTAAACATTTTATTGTATTAGTTTGTCAGATACATTTAATCATTTTTTAAACATTTATTTTAATCCTATTTTTCACCAAAATCATTCAATTTTGGTTGCTCATTCTAGCATATTGAGAGACCATACAGATATTCCCCTAATCAGTTTCTACCAAAGAAAACAACTTTTTTTAAGAAATGATGTATCTAATGATGATGATGATGATGATTTTATGATATTCACAGACCACAAATCCCTTACCTTTACTCTCTTTACCAAGTTTATACAAGTATTTGCTGTGAGAGACCTGATATCTTGATTACATATTGAAGTTTTCAGCATATTCGGCATATCTCTGGTTCTAGCAATATTGCTGATGCCTTATCTCACTTGCCTGTCTGTTCATCGTTGTCTGCTTCTACAATAGACTTGATTGCTTTGTCAGATAACCAATCACTGCTATCGTCCTTGGATGTTTCCTCTGAACAATTCGCGTCTTGCCGATTCGAGTATTTGCCATTAACAACTTCTGATGGAGATATAATGTGTGATACTTCTACTGGCTTACCTCATCCACTCATACTAGGGTCTCATCATCATACTGTCTTCAATGCCCTGCATACCTCATCACATCCTGGCATAGCAACTTCAATAAAGCTTATTACAGCTCGTTTTTTCTGGCCAAATATGTGATGGAATATTACAGCATGGTTGCGTTCTTGTTTGCAATGCTAGCACTCAAAAGTACACAGACATGTTTGAGTACCTCTTGGCACCTTTGAAAATCTGAACGCATGTTTTCAACACATCCTTATTGACTTGGTTGGTCTTTGGCCGGTTAGTCACAGATTCACTTTCATGTATTGACTGCTTTTCACGTTTGCCTGAAGCCATCCTTCTGGTTGATATCAGCACAGAATCAGTAGCACAAGCCTTCATATCAGGTTTGATTTCACGTTTTGGTGTTCCATTACAGATTACTACTGATTGCAGGAGGCAATTTGAATCCCAGCTTTTCCAACAACTTTCAAGCATCTTAGGAGTTTGCCACATCCAGATGACTAGTTATCATCCAGCATCAAATGGCATGGTGAAATGGTTCCACTGTCAATTAAAGGCGTTGTTACGTGCCTATCCAGATTCTAATCAATTGTGTGAATTTCTGTCTGTTGTTCTTTTGGGTTGTCGCTCATCAGTGAAAGAGGATCTTGGATACTCTCCTGCTGAACTTCTCTACGGTTCACCATTATCCCTACCAGGCCAGATGTTGGCACTTGTGGACTTATTGACTCAAGATCCTTCATCTTATGTACATAGACTACAGACTTATTTTTCAGATCTTCCACCAATGTCTTTTAGACATCAGACTGTGCTTGCTGCTCTTCCAGGGGACGATTCTGTGAGAGGCCCACTTATTCAATCCTATAAGGGGCCTTATCATGTCCTGGGGAAAATGTCAAAAGCATTTTCCATAGACATTAATGGATCTAAACAGACTGTTTCATTCGATGGGGGTAAAGCAAGCTTTTTCTGAAGCTCTCATTCCAGAACCAAATATCTCTATCCACTTTCCATCTCTGGCATCTACAGACATTGCACTCATGCAAACAAGCATGCATCTCCTGCTCCACTACCACATGTCACAATTACTTGTACTGGGCATCATGTACACTGGCCTAAGAAATTATGTAAGACTGTATATATTGTGCCCTGACTTTTTCCAAGCACTTTCTTTGCATGCTTTTGACATTTTTTTCTTATGTTGCATATGCCATTTCTTCAAACATTTGGAACTATTGCGTTAATTTTAGTATGTTTTATTTTCTCTTTGCACTGTTGTTTTTTGTCTCCTTTTTCTTCCTTACCTTGCATGCCTTTTCCTGATCTTTTCACTTCCTCTGCTTTGTTCCCTAGGTTGGCCTTTTGCTACAACATACCTCTTTTTTGACTTACAGTCGCAGGGGGAGTAGTATAGCAAGGGCCATAAAGGCTAAAGGGAACAGGACAGAGTTATGTTCTCTCATTCTATTGTTGGTAGGTGGTGCTTCAATGGCACTTCCACTAGGGAGGTATAAAACCCTAGTTGGACATCCAGTCTCTCTTTTTCTGTTTCCCCTTCTGGCCAGGCAGCTTGTCAACTGCCCACACAGCTAGGACTCCTAACTTTCTTATACTCCTGGCCATGACAACTACCATGCTATGTAACTAGAGCAATGCTCGCTCTCTATTCTTTGAGCATGAACCTTTAACCCTCAATGACTACTGGCTTAATTATTAGCCACACCAACTAACTAAGTTCACTAATGAGAAAACAAACAGTTTGTACACCTTCTATATTATTTCGCACACACCTTTATAAAACATGATGATATGAAATTTGTTATACATAACCTTGTCTGAACATTGTTTGTCACATACACATACACACAACACAACACTAAACAAATGAACCAGACTAATGCTTGACTCTATCCTAAAAGACTCTTCTCTACACACAAGGAAGCTATAACATACAAAACAGAAACAGAATACACTGAAACAATTAATTCAGATAACATACAAAAAAACAGAACTTTACATTCCTCCAATCCACACAAAAATAGGAATAGGAAGACATACTCAGGAACATGGAGCTGTACCAGGTGGTGCAGTAGAAACTTGCATGATGCTTCCAAAGAAAACCATTTCATACTAATAAAAATAAAAATAGTAATTATAATAATTAATTTATTTGTCACTAGTAATTATAATAACATATTTGTCACTATAGAAGAGGCTGATAATTACAGAAATATAAACTTAAATAGAAAAAATTGAAAGAGAGAAAAATATGAAATACAAGTTTACATGGTATACAAATAATAAGAGCTGATGCAGTCCTCCTGGAACAGGACCCACCCCCACCCCATTTTAGGCCAATGATGGAGCCACAAAGAACCAAAATTACCTTGAACACCAAAGGCAAGTGCTCTCTCCCTCTAACTGTCATTCTCCAACTTATAAGTTTATATTTCGAGCAGTTCCATCCACTCTTACCGTTTTTACCACTCTCATCCATTTTTCAATAAATCTGGAGATAGCACATCCCTCTCCAACCTCATCTTCTTGTCCAAGTGAAACTTGAAAAAGTAGACGAGACCCCTACCAAATGAGAAAGTCTCTATACTCATATTTTTCAAACTTGTCCACTACACAATTTATTTTGCTATAACCACTAAACAGAAGAAAACTGCTTTCTCTGCCCACTTAAGGGAATGTGGCAGGGTAATAATTACAAGGGACTTGGTTGATAGCCAAATCTCTCCTGCGAGTAACAGCAGCTGTTTCACATATCCCCTATAAATCAGCATTGAACAAGTGAATGCAAAACAGTTTTGTCACTCTCTATACATTTTGTGGGACAGGTCAATTTAATGGCACTTCTGTGCTAGTACAGTTTATCTTGAACTGATACAACTCCTTGGTAAGCACTGTCTGGTTAAAGACTTTTGGAGATTACCTATGGTGGTCTCTGATTTGAAGCTTCTCTGGAACAGCCTCACCAGTTAGCTTACACCAATATCCAGAGTTTCCCTGAGAATGTTGTCACATTTCCCTGCTACTAATCCACTGTAAATTGCTTGAGTGTTAACATTCACCAAATCCATTGCCTGAGTGATGGAGGGTGGTGGGCATTTAACAACATTTTAGATTCCAGGTAGCCAGTCTCAGTTTTTGCTTCACTGAAGACTGCAGCTCTATGAAGATGTATCTCATGAACGGTGACTACATGTTTAGCAGCCTGCTTTAAAGAGGTGGGCTGGCAGCAGATAGACTGCCTGATCAGTAGAACATGTCCTTCCACAAGAAGCTGAGTAATAGTCACCCCAGTCTAATTTAGTAGTAACTGAGGCAAAGCACAATGGTCAGGTGATAAACAATAATGGGAACAAGGCTGATATTCACCACCTGTGCTTCACCTTTTAGGATCAGCTTCCTCTGGCCTATTACTGAGTAAGCCTGGCTACCCTGCTTGTTACCTTGTCTTAGTTCAATTCCATCTGGAGATTGGGACTGAAGTAGACCCCAAGCAATTTAACCAGTCTGTTAGTCCAGCATCCCATGATGCTACTTGACAGCATGGGCTTTAATTGCTGAGTTGCAAGACCACCAACTTGGCTGGGTTGATCTTAACTTTTGCTACTACCATATCCATTTAGAATGGTGCCAACCACTTGCACTTCAGTGGCATCTGATACAATGATAATGATGTCTTCTGCTGTTGCCATAACCCTCCTTGATCTTTGTTGAAAGCGATGTCCTTCAAATGTTTCATCTTCTGTAGTAGTGGCCCAAATGCCAGTATGTACAGAAAAAGTGAGAGGGGAAAGCTGTTGGACTGAGTGTGTGATATGAATAATCCCAGTGGGTGGCCATTTACTTTGACAATTAAACTGTGGGTATCTTTCACTATCCTTATTCACTGGCCAAACAACACTCTAGATACAATCTGGATAACCCACTGATGTTGCTCCATGTCCAAACTGGCACACCAGGAAATCTAATCAGTATCTGTCAGCCAGCTGGAAACTTCTGAGCAGATTTTTGAGGCTTTTGCACCCCATCCTACTATATGCTTGACCCATAAGTCCTGTTGTATATCTGAAATGCAGTTCCAGTCCTTCATTAGCAGTTGAGATCAGAACATCTTCATAAAAGCTCCTTGATTTATGGGGAAATTGGGCTGTCTTTTCCTGTGTGAGTATAAATGGCCACTAGTCTGAAGATATCACCTTTGCTGCAGTTCATGTCCATGGCCACCGTCTTGCTATCCAGATTCAGAAAGACAACCTGTTGTCCCACCACCTGATCTTAACAGATTAAGCGATGAAAGTATCTCATAGTCATCAAAAATGGGCGTGAGTGCTTGTGCTCCAGAGTTCCTGGTTTTACTGATGGTCACCATATCTATGTCTAGCAACCTCACATCATGGAGCAAATGACTTTGCTTTAAAGCCGACCTAAGACTACGTACATTTAGACTCCCTGCCCAGAACAGCTATATTTTTTTGGAGGAAGAAAATGGAAAGTTTATTCACCACAGCCATAATAATCCTTTCTACTATGCACAAGGCCTGAAATTTTGGGGGAGGGGGCTGGTTGATTACATTGACCCTAGTGCGTAACTGGTAATTATTTCATTGATCTTGAAAAGATGAAAGGCAAGGTTGACCTCAGTGGAATTTTAGTTTAAAATGCAAGGATGGACAAAATGCTGCATAGCATTTTGCCTGGTGTGCCAGCTTGCTGGCTCCACCATGGTCATAACAATACAAATAATTCTTCCTAATTTTGGCATAAGGCCAGCAATTTTGAGAGGGAGTGGCTAAGTCAGTTACATTAACCACAATACTTGAATGATACTTTTTTATCAACTCCCAAAGGATGAAAGCCAAAGAGAACATTAGTAGAATTTGAACGCAGAGAAAACACTGCAAAAAATTATAACAATTCAGCCAGCTCATTGTTATAATAATAATAATAATCGTTTTTATCTGCCCCAAGGGCGCTGGATGAAAGGACATTACAAGGACAAACTGGAAAAATGGTGTGGAAGTTTATATTAAACGACTATGAAGAAACAAGCTTGAAAAAGTACATTATAAATGATAATAGTTTCTAACAGTCACAAAAGTTTGTGGGAAAATTATAGTAAATTTCATTGCTTTCAGTACTTGGCTGGTATTTGGTTTGTCAACCGCCTAAGGATGAAAGGCAAAGTCAACCTCGGCAGGATATTAACGTAAAGGGAGGTAATATATCGCAAGAATAGCATTCAATCTGGAAATTCTATAACGGCACACAGTTTATTATTTACACCGTTAGTACAAATGACTTTCGCTTGTCTTTGAGGGCAGATGTAATCTAGCAGGTAAACTTTATATTTATTTATTTACCATTTTAAATGATTCTGTATGTTTTTAATTCAATAATAGAAATATATAGTACATTGATTCATATATAAATATTTATAAAACTTTTATGTGTCATTATACGAATTTATACTGCTTTTTGGTGCACATTCTCTTTTTAAATGAACTAAGGGAACTTCTATTTGGTCGTTTAACCTGCTAGAAACAGCAATCAAATCTTCCTCAAGCCAACACCCTATCTTAAAGTAGGAAACGTAAGATAGTGTAGTTTCAAATTCACATTTCTTGAAAAACGAAACAAAAACATGGTCATGACTGGAACGTCTTTTGCCATGAGTCTTATGAAACTGACTGATTTGGGGTTAAACAACAGTGTTTTGGAGTGTAAGTTGAGTGCATCCTGATGTATTAAGCCCGTCTGTCTGATTTAACAACTTGACTTAATACATTTGGATCCGAAAAAAAAGTATAGTCATGACTTGTAAGATTTTCATCATAGATCTGTGCAACCAGTGCTAACCTAGGGCTATACAACAACGTATTGAGATAGAAATGATCCAAAGAATGTTAGCATCATATTCCTTAATACAGCTTCACACAAAATAATAGCAAATCTAAATGAGACCCTTTGTAAATGTTAATAGCAGAGTGAAAAGTTTTGAGGCGTGACTGTGGTTAAGAAGCTCGTTTTGCAACCACGTGTTTTCGGGTTCAATCTCACTGCATGGTACCTTAGTGTTATGCGAATAGTGCTATGATTTCAGTGATTTCACTTGACATAAAGGACATGCGCATTTGATGATCAGAGAGAGAGAGAGAGAAAATTACTTTCTTTCAGCTAGGGATTACAGCTGATTCATAACAACCAAAGAAACTAATTTCCAAATCTTGAAGAAGTTGTTGAATAATGTAAAGAGAATAAAATTAATGAAAAGACGAGTACAAATTGGGAAGAATACCAGATATGGAAAGATACTTGAAATCGGACAGATTGACTACCAAATGCTGACAAGACTTTTAATCATTGGTTTAGAACTTTCACTAACTTTATAGACTCACTACCAAGGCAGGAAGGTAGTATTATCAATAAACTCATCTTTTGATTAATTATGTGGAACCGAATGTATATAAATTCATCAGTGAAGTTAAGAACTATGAACAAACTGTAAATACACAAAAGAGTGTGTATATTAAACCAAGAGCATCATAATGGCATGCCAGCTTTTGGCCACAAGAAGACAAAAACTGGGAGAATCTCTAGATCAGTTCTTAAATGAACTCAAAATATTAGCAAAAGACTGTGACGTTGTTGCAGTGAGTACTGAGCAGTACTGGTGTTAAATGATTTGTGATGCGTTTATAAATGGACTAATTTCAAATCAGATAAGACAAAGACTATTAGAAAACAAAATTGTTGACTTCAGTACTGTTTATGATCAAACATGTTTGCTAGATATGGTGCAGCAGTGTTCCAGTGTCTTTTCAAACTTTGAGTGTGCCAACTTCAGTCCCTGGACTATGATTGAAAATTAGTTTCTTTGAGCCAGGAATTACTGATCATTCATAAAACTTAGGCAAGAGCCTTGTGAGCAAACTAGGAAGACAAAAACTGTATGGAAGGCCATCGTGTGTGTGTGTGTGTGTGTGTGTGTGTGGTAAGAAGCTTGTTTCCCAACCACATAGCTCAGCTCCAGGTTCAGTTCCATTGTGTGGCACCTTGGGCAAGTGTGTCTTCTACTATAGTCTTGGACCAACCAAAGCTTTGTGAGTGGATGAAAACTGAAAGAAGCTCATCGTGCATATGTGTGTCTGTATACAGTAACCTCCTGGTTAAGTACTCATCCCAGAAAAAGTATGTGCAAAATCTTCAAGAAACCCCAGTTCAAGTTTATCAATGATTTATTCTATGGCAACATTGAAATAGGTAATAAATGGCTCAAGGTATGTGATATCTTCTTGTGAAGTTTATTGTTTAAATATATCATGCAAAGACAATTGACTCAGATTTTATATTTATTTGCACTTCTCTGCCAATTTTAATTGCCTTAGCTTCTTCTGAAACCAATTGAAGTAGTTTTTTAGGTCATTGTAACCATCCCATGCTGCATCTTGTACATCTGCACATAGTAACTGATCTTCAATGTTGAGCACAGTATTGTACGGTTTATCGAAGCTGTTGAAATTGACATTCTTGATTGGCGCAATAGCATTGCCATAGTCACTCTCATCATCAGCGTCCTCAACATCCTCCAAATTGCTTGTGTATACTCCTCACTGTTTTCATCATTGACATGCACATATTCTTTTAATTTGTCCTTGTTCACTGCAATATTCAAAGAGTCGAAGCTAAGCAAAATTTCGGGTATCCAGTCAATTTCTTCATTCGCACTACCTTCCAACTTTAATAATTCAGCCTTTTTTAATGTGTTCTTGATTGATGCAGCTGATATTGCATCCCATGCATAATTTACATAGTGAGTGACATTGAGCAGATGAGTAGGATTACCATACGCTACACCCGCCGCCCCTCTGCATGGCCTTTTTGCTTGCTCTTTCTTGTGGATCTTTGAGTCCTCGTCAAGCTCGGAAAATTCAAGAACATCTTTGAGATACAAATATTTGTACTTTTTTAGAGCTGCAATGATCCCCATATCACATGGCTGTTTCCAGCTGGGTGCAATTAGGTGGGTAAAATACAACCTTGCCGTTATCCTGTTCAAAAGCTTCAAAATGGCCTAGAACGATGTCCATCAATAAGAGAATGTGGTGTCCCATTCTCTTTTTCACTTAAGGACAAAATACTTTGTTGAACCATTTACAACGTTTCAGCATCCATCCATACTTTTTCTCTGATTAAAGTACTTCAGAGGCCATTCCTGATTCTTGGTACAGGCCGCTCTTTGTATTTTCCTATTAATGTGCAAGGAACTTTGTGTGTTCCTGTGACATTTGCACAAGCAATGAGTGATATATGTTCTTTAACTTTTTTCTTTCCTTGGGTCGTGCTGACATCTTTGTATGGCATAAGCAGGGCATATTTGGGCAGCAACTGAAAAAAATAACCTATTTTCATCCCCATTACAAACATTTTCAGCATCATACTGTTCAATGCAGCATATAAATCATTCAATGCAGCCAATAGCTCTGGATCTTCTTTGTTCACTTCTGCTCCTTCACCATGGAGCAGAACCTTCTGTAACCTGTGACGTACTCTGAATTGGCTTAACTCCTGTCATGATTCATGATGCTTTAAAGTCATCTTCCGATACTGATAATTCCACAGCTATCTGCTTTGCTTTTACAATAACCAATGATGGTGGAACAGGTATGTTTGCACAATGCATGCAATCAATCAACAAGTAAAGCATGTCTTCAAGCTCTGAAAACTGACCTACAGATGCCTGAAATATTTGCATTTTGGATTACTTCTTGGTTCTCCCAAATCTTTTGGATGGCACCTTCACTCATTCCATACTCTTGTGCAAGAGCTCGCTTGCTCAACTTAGCAGTGATATCTGATCTCTGGAAGTCATTCAAATGCTTCCTCTCTCCTTTGCTTGACATCATGGAGAAAACTGACAGGAAAGATGACAAATATGATTGAAAACCCTGTGCATACGTGAGCCTTGCTATGATTGGCTGCACACATACATTCACGCAACTGATTTGCTAATGTTGTTGCTATGTATGCAGCTACCATCTAAGTACACACAAACAGTTAAGTTCTAGAGGGAGATTGCTGTATGTGTTTGTCCCCCACCACTACTTGACAATCAGTGTTGGTGTATGTATGTACCTACTGTCAAAAGAGACCGACAAAATAAGTACCAGGCTTAAAAAAAAAGTACTGGGTTCAATTCATTTGTCTAAAAATTATTCATGATGGTACCCAGCATTGCTGAAGTTCACTGACTGAAACAAGTAGAAAATTAAAAACAATAGAATTTCAGTTTCATTACCTAGAGCTCAGTTCCTCTAAATTCAAGAGAACCCACTAGACATTTTGAAGTACGAGTTAGAAGGCAAATCTTCATTATCTAGGGAACTGGGTTATACATTTCAATGTTGTTGAGAACTGGAAATACTATAACAATAACGAAGGAATATTCTTTACAAATTTTTGCTGGGAATAGTATTTGTTGTCTACATTTCCCACCATATCAAAGACCATCACAAGCTGGAGAAAATGGCACAACCACAGGTTGTCCATTCTTAACATAAAACATTTTGTCTTTTACTAATGTTTGCAGTAATTTCAAAGACATTTTTCTTAGATAATAATTCTTACTGGGGAACAGAAAGTTTTAATGTTTATACCATCCCTAAGGTAATTTTCTACCCAAGTGAAATTCTTTATGAGTATTTAACTCCAGATTTATACAAGAACTTGAAGTTAATTTGTGCTTACAAAGCACTCATTGCACAGTACACTATCCATTAGCATAGCTTAGAGGAGTGAGGGTATGGTCTGCCCAGGGCTACACTTTATATATGTATTATGTGTTTTTCAGTGAGTGGGTGTACTTGCTGAGAAACTGTACCATTTGTTACAACTTTAACTATGCCATTGGCTTTATCTCCCTACAGCTGAGAGCTGTACCAATCTTTTACAACTTCATTAGAGCAAGCCAATTGAGAGCCTCCATCTTGGGAAGTGAAAAGATATCTTGGCAATCTAATCCTAATTACCCCTTAAAAGACGAATAGTCATGTTATGAATACCTTTGGTCATAGGTTTGCTCAATTAGGGTTAACCTGGGATAAACAACAACAATATCTTGATTATAACGAACCAGTGTAAATCCTCTATATAGGTTCTCAACCTGCTTCAAAACAGCAAGATCCTATTTTCTTTAAAAAAGGCACATTAGAAAATGTAGTCTGCAGACTGCTTGAAAATATGTTGATGTGGTCATAACTAGAATGCCTTTGATCATATGAAAGATTAATCAGGGCTGACCAAAAACTAAACAACAGCCTAATTATAGTTAAGTGAGTGAAGCCAACAAAGGATGTTGTTTACAGTGCACCATGTTGGGATATGAACTGTCAACTGGTTAGCTAGCAGTCTGACAAATATTACCTGGGTTAGATAGTTTTATAAAGATGTACTGATAATCTGGCTTTATAGTGTTGGCTTTGCAACTAGTTGTCCTGTGTAAGATCAACCAAACAGTGTGCATTTCTTTTCTTTTTATTCTTTGATATCTATCTAGACCTAGAAATTTACTGTTTTTAAACAAGTTTTTGTAATACTCTTTTGGTTTTGTTTTATTTTCTGTTTTCAGTTTGAAAATGGTTGTTTCAGCTCTGCTTCGCCAGTCCTTACATTTTGAAAGACCATTGTTGAATCTTGTAAAATCTGCTCAGTGTTTTCTCTTTCAAAAGTAAGTTGCAGAAAACTTGATTTCATTTAAACTTGCAAATCTCATGCAAGTATAGAAAACTGAGTTAGGCTTTAAATGTCAGTTTTTTTCTGCTTGATTTCATTTAGTTAACAGTACATCATCATCATTTTATGTGTCTGCTCTTTCATTGTGCACATAGGTTTGATGAGACTGCTTGAGGCATTATTCTACATCAGTCAGTCATTGTTTGTTTTCATCTAAAGTGCTTTATTTCAATGGCTTCCATACATTGAACCCCTGAAGAAGATTGTTTCTTTAGTGGGGGCATAAAAATGAATAACACCGCTCGAAGTGCTGGTGTGTTGAAAATGCAGTGAGACAAGCACATATGAGCACATGTTCACACCCACCCACACATACATGTACATATAAGTACACTCACACATACATATACATACATGTTTATGTTGCAAAGTGAACTTCTTAACCACACAGCTATGCCTGTGCATATATATTTAGTTCAACCCATATCAGCATGGAGGAGGGACGTTAAAGTGAAGATGAAACCTAACCGTAACAATCTAACTAGAGTACCACTATACTAGTCATGAGCAAACTCTTGCTTTCTGAATGCTACACCTAACAAAATATTGCTTTGATTCTTTTTGATAGTGCAGTCTATCTGCTGATGAGTCTTGTCTTATGTGGTCTACCCATACCTGCTCTATACTGTTACTCTACTTGCTAGAAATAGCAACCACATTCCCTCAGATCATACTGTTTTTGTTTTTTAAAGGAAAGATATATTGAATAATATAATCCTGAATTTTTAAAAGGAGAGGATGTCATGACTGGAAAATCTTTCAACTTGAGTCTATTGAATCAGGTTTGATTTGGGGTTAAACAGCAACACCAACCCTAACCTTAACCCTTATAACTTTAGAGTCAATGAAGTTATTTTACTTATTGAGGAATGTAGCAAATTTGTAATGTTCATACCTTTTTCAAGGATACTATTTAAATATAATGAAACAGTTCTAATTAGGAATTGAGACCGAGTTCATCATCATCATCATCATTTAACGTCTGTCTTCCATGTTAGCATGGGTGAAACGGTACTGCAAGAGCTGGCCAGGCCGAAGCCTGCAGCAAACTTCTGTGACTGTTTTGGCTGGATTTTTACAGCTGGATGCCCTTCTTAACACCAACCACTCAGCAGAGTGGACTTAGTGCTTTTTATGTGGCACAAGCACAGGCGAGGTCAGTTTTGGCAAGATTTTTACAGCTGGACACCTGAACACCAACCACTTTACAGTGTAGACTGGGTGCTTTTAAGTGGCACCTGCACTGACAGGATCACCAAGTACTTGCAAGACATTAAAAAAAATTTTTTAAGTGGGAAGGAGGCATTGGAGGAGGTGATGATGAAAAGGTTATAGTGAGACAGATACAGGTGTCTTGCTGTAGAAGAAGTACAAGGTTACCTGGCCAGAGAGAGAAAGATCAGGAATGAAGACAGAAACAGGTGCTCTACTGCAAAGGAAATACACGGTTGCCCAACCTGAGGGAAGTGCAGGAGAAGGAGTGGGAGACAGCAGGATAGAGATGGTGGCAAAATGCCGGGCATACTCACAAGGAACGGGGATCAGAATACAAAGGAGATGATTGAGTAAAGGAAGAGAGAGATATAAATGGTGGCAAGTGTCAGGGCATATTGCGAAGGGAGTGTGATTAAAGAGTGGGCAAAAGACCTGGGTATATATAGAGTTGGAGGGGCTTCCACATAGCAATGATACAGAGGAACTGGGGTGTCAGGACAGGATTAGGGAGTGAGAGCTAGGCATGGTGTATGAAGGAAAGAAATGTGAGAAAGAGATGTAGATTGGTTTGTTGGGGTAGGGTGAGGGAAAAGTTTTCTTGTTATGTGTAGGTGGAATACTCAGGTTGGGGGCTAGCAGATAACAATAGAGTGAGATGGCATGTGGGTAGAATGCACAGGTCGGGAGCAAGTGGAGAGCAATGATACAGTGGTACAGGGCCAAGAGGACAGGATTGGGGAGTGGGAGGTAATCATAGTACATGAAACAGAAATGTGAGGAAGAGAAGAGATCTAGAGACGTAGTTTAGTTTGTTGTGGTAGAGTCTGTGAGAAGTTTGTTAAGTGTGGGGCACAGTGCTTCTAGAACTCAATTCTGCTGATATGGGCAGGTCTTCTCAAGAACTTCATATCGCCAGATATCTCGGTCCATTGTCATTTTCTTCGTGAGATTGGTCCTTACCACTTCATCCCATGTCTTCCTGGGTCTCCCTTTTCCACAAGTACCATCCACTTTCAGTGATCGGCACTTCTTTATGCAGCTGTCCTCATTCATTTACATCACATGTCCAAATCAACGTAGTCTTCTCTCTTACATGCTACATTTAATTCCTCTTGTGCCCAACTTTTCTCTCGATACATTTGCATTTTGTCATACATATGCACTGATGTTGCACATCCAATGAAGCATACTACCTTCGTTTCTCTCCAGTCTACGCATGTCTTCTGCATTCAGAGCCCATGTTTCACTACCATAGAGTATAGCCATTTGTACACAAGCACCATATAGTCTACCTTTCATTTTGAGAGAGAGTCCTTTTGTTGCCAACAGAGGTAATAGCTTTCTGAACTTCCTCCACCCAATTCTTATTCTAAAAACAATACTTTCAGAGCATCCTCCACCATTGGTAATTTGGTCACCTAGGTAACAAAAACTCTCTACAACCTCAAGAGAGCCTCCTAGGCATTTGAGAGAATCTGATCCCTGTGTGTCCTTAGTGCTTATTGTTCCTGCACATCTACCACATACAAAGACTACTTTATCTGTTAATCTACCTGTGATACCACTGCACCTGTTATGTGTCCATAGTTTACACTGGGTGCAGCAAATGGAATGACTTCTGATTCTTTTCCTACATATGGAGCAGGGCTATTTACCTGATGGAAAGAAAGTTTTATCTTCTTTCTTACTAACAACCACTTTTGTCTTAGCTAGGTTCTTGAGTTAAACTAATTGAAAACTCAAAAGTTAGATCCATGTTTTGATAACTTTTTTTCAAGAAATAATTTCTACATCTTTTTGGCTTTCATACATTTTTCTTTAAACTCATCTCATTACTAAATGTCTAGCTAAAATACATAGGCATTACTGAAGAAGTATCTTTGTCTATATACTCTTTAAAATTAGTTTATTTTGTCTGTAATGTTTTCTTGGCTCTGCATTATACTGACACAATTATTATTTTAAAATATACTTAGGAAAAAAATTACTGAAATAGAATTATAGGAAATACAGTCAGTCTACTATGATTCGTGTGGTTGTTGATGTGTCTTTTTTTTTGTTCTTTGATAAAGTTGGTTGAAATGTCCAGAATGATGATGGACTTGTGGGTCACTTTGGCTCAATCACTTAGCAATTTTCTCAGTGTAGGTCTTTTTCAAGCAGTGCCGAATTAGTTTAACCAATAATATTGGTTTTAAATTTTGGCACAAGGCCAGTAATTTCAGAACAGAAGTTGAGTAAATTACATTAACCCCAGTACTCAACTGGTACTTGTATTATTGATTTCAAAAGGATGAAAGGCAAAATTGACCTTGGTGGCATTTGAACTCAGAATGTAAAGATGAACGAAATGTCACTAAGCATCTTGCCCAACGTACTAATGATTCTGCCAGCTTGTCGGCTTAGTTTAACCAATAATATTAATAAGAAAAGCAACCACACTAATTATCTTTTACATTGCTGTGTAGGGAAATATATGCAATTTAGCCATCCAACATATTGAACCAAGGTCATTAAACTGAAATTTTGGTTTTAACTTTTTTTTTCTTCTCATTTTTGTCTTTGTAGAAATGAATTCCATAGTAATCAGACTGCTTTTGGTGTCCAGAAATTCATTAATGCTGGCATTGACGTCACCAAATATACCATGAAACCAATTCCACTCTCCAAGTCTGGTGGTAGAGGACATGATGGTAACTATTTCTGATCATCATTACTCTCATTATCACATTTGTTTTGTTTTTTTCTTGCTGACATGGTTTGCACAGATCTGTAGTTTACAGATCCATACATCATGATCATAATGTCATTTCTTAAGTCTACTTGTATCAAGACTACTCTCCATCATTATCTCACAAGCATATTTCACTCAGAACATATCTCCATTTGAATTATATGCTCATACCAGTATTGTTTCACAGGCATACATTAATCACTCTCTTTGCTTTCCATTTGCTTTCATAGTTCATTTTAGCTCAACCCTTCTCATATATTAATATTGTGCATTCAACAGATCATATTCATTTTATTCCTCTACATTCTATGTTCAAATCTCACTTGAATTGCCTTTGTGTTTCATCATATCAGAACCAATTTTGTTATTATTATTATTGTGGAAGATTGACAGAATTATTAGAACAGTTAGGAAAAAAATGTTTTGCAGTATTGGTGTTTTATGTTCTGAGTTCAAATCCTGCCAAGGTCAATTTTGTCTTTCATCCTTTCAGAGTTGATAAATTGCTGAGGCTGATTTAATCAACTAACGTCTCCCTTCCAGATTGCTGGCCTTGTATCTAAATTAGAAAAAAAATGTTGTTACTATTATTATTATTGTGGTAAGCTGGCAGAATTGTTAGGACACTGGGCAAGATGCTTAGCAGCATTTTGTCCATCTTTGTTTTAAGTTCAAATTCCACTGAGGTCAACTTTGCCTTTCATCCTTTCGGGGTTGATAAAATAAGTACCAGTTGAGTACTGAGGTCAATGCAATCGACTTATTCCCTGCTCCAAAATTGCTGGCCTTGTGCCAAAATTTGAAACCGTTATTATTATTATTGATGCACACATGAATGAATATCTAATTTTAGGTCGCATTCAGACTCATGGTATTGGTGGTGGACACAGAAAGAACTACAGGATGGTTGACTTCAAAAAAGATGGACCAAGGGAAGGTCCACCTCTAGTTGAAGTAGTCAAGTGTGTACGCTATGATCCATGTCGCACTGCTGACATAGCAGTGGTAGCCACCGGTGTAAATAAGCGCTACATCTTAGCTAGTCAAAACATGAAAGCAGGAGATCTGATTAAAACATCGAGGCATATCCCTCGCATGGCAGGTAAGGCTGTTTATTAAGTTATTTCTTTTTTAATATTATTACCTGATAATAATTTTTTTTGAATTCATTTATTTTGTCCATTGCATGCTTTAGACTGTTAATTGAAAGGACCAATGAAACAAATCCATTTTTAAAGGTGTATCCTTTAACTAGTTTTGATTATATCGTTATTTGTTCCATTTTAACAAAACTGTCTGACGAACGTGAAACTCTGAGTAACAGCTTTTGTTATATTTCTGCTGCTTTTAAATAAAGCATATTACTCTACCTCTGGTATTTGATTACTATTTTTTACACCTTGTTTCACATTTATGTGCTTACTCTGGTATACACACACACACATATATATATATAAATATAAATAAATATATAGGGTCATCCCTTATTAATGCGTTTTTTTATACTTCTTTTATTTTTCAAAATTAAGATAAACAAAGTTCTTTTTTAATCTAAAATATATTCTCCTTCATTTGATACAATGCTCTTCCATCTATCTGGTAGACTTGCAAGACCCCTCTTTCAAAATTCACATGTCCGTGACAAAAAATACTCCTCTAGTACTGTTCTGACCTTGTCTAAAGAATTCATAATTTTTCTGTCCAAATGAATTTGTAGACTGTGGAATAAATGATAATCAGATGGGGCAATGCCTGGCAAATATGGTGGGTGAGGCATCATTTCCCATTCAAACTGCTCCAGCCTTTGGAATGTCAGCCACACAGTATGTAGCTGAGCATGATCCTGATGGAAGAACACCTTTCATCTTGAAACCAAAGATAGTCGTTTTTCTTATAGCGCTGACTTGTTATCATTTGGTTTGGGTTTAAAAAAGTTCAATGTGGACTAAACCTTTCATATCCTACTAAACAAATAACAACTTCTGTAGCCTGTGGTGTTGGTGTTTCTCCTTTCCCTACCCACTGTCTTTGACATTTTTATAGAGAACCCATTTCTTGTCACTAGTCAGTCCCCAAAAAGTTCATTCGTGAGACATGACTGCAAAGAAGAGCATTCATTCACTCTCTGTACGCGATTAGACTGAGAAAGTTTGTGAAGAACCCATTGACCCAATTTGATGACATGCAAGTGTCATTGAATGGTTGAATGACCAAATCCAAGCTTCTCTGCTAGTTCCTCAACAGTTACGGTGAGATTTTGTTCCACAAGGGTTTGCAGGATGTCCTCAAGCTCTACAGATCTTCCAGGACGAAGCTCATTTAGGCTGTAGTTTCTAGCTCAGAACTTCTGGAACCATTGTTGACATTGGCTTACGCTTATTGTCCGATTCCCGTATACTGCATTAATATTCTTCGCACTTTCCGTTGCATTGTTGCCTTTATTGAAATTATAAAGCAAAATATCCCGAATATGCTCTTTGTCACTTCCATTATAGCTTTGAAAGAAGTTGATGCAGGTAGTTTATCCGTCCCCCTCCAACTTTTAGTTCATGCAATTGAAAAAAACTACATTATTTATGGGATGACCCAATATATATATATATCAGTAGCAATGAAGTTTTACTAGCGTGTGCTGATAGTGGATACCAGCAGATGATGATGATGCACAAACACACAGAACACTAGACATTTAATTTTGTCCACTGCTGATTGATTGGTGTTTTCTTTCAGCACTATGATCTATACAAGAGGCTTTTTCAAGACAAATACTGCAGTATTATGGTACTATCACATTAAGTAGAATATAAAGATTGATATATCTAAGACTACTTTATCCAGTGTATCCTTATTATTAAAATGGCTGCTATTTCTAGTAAATCGAGTAACTGTATAGAGGATCTTCCATTAATCAACTTGAATAGTGGTCAGCTGTTCTGGATGCAAAAATATGCAGTAGCAATGTAGTTTTTAGGTTTGATCTAACAACTTCTGAAATCTTTATTTCGACTAGTAACAGCATTTTCCACTTCTGGTATGTATTGTTCTTGTTTTCTCAGCAATACCTATGAACCTCATTTATTTGGTCAAAAGTCAGGAATGAAATTAACAAGGTTTATTTGACAGTTTTGTTGGCGTTAACAAATCCCCCAAATTCTGTCTCCATTGACATCACAGTGCTAGTCATTCTTTCACTTACATTTTGCCTCATCCCACCTTCACTATAAAGGAAGTGGTCGCCACTGCATTTGTAAATTTGCGTTATCTAAAATTCGAACAGCAGAAGAAATAGTGAAAATGAACTAGTTAAATCTATAAATACATCTTTCCTAGTTTAAGTTTGATAATTTTTTTCTCTCCGTTGAATCCATAATAATTTCATATTTTCCTGTTTCAGTGAAAGCAAATGAAGGTGATTCCTATCCTCTTGGGGCTCTACCCATTGGTACTTTGGTCCACAATGTTGAAATTTACACTGATAACTATGGTAAAATGGCACGAGCTGCAGGAACTTGTGCTCAACTGGTTCGTAAAGTTGGAAATCAGTGTGTTGTTCGACTTCCATCAAAACGAGAAATCTGTGTATCTAAACATTGTATGGCTACAGTTGGACGAGTTTCTAATGTTGAACACAACAAGGAGCACATAGGTTCAGCACAAAGATCACGTTGGCTGGGAATTCGACCACAGAGTGGACTTTGGCATCGTAAGACTGGTTATAATGGTCGGAAAATTAGACCAGTTCCTCCTTTAAAAACCTACTCAAAGTCCAAACCAGCGAAACCAGCTATGCACGTGTTTTCTTTTTAAAACAGCAATAAATTTTTCTAATGGTTATTGAATGTAGTTATGTTCATAGATTTTTCATCATTAATTTTATATAAATTTATATAAACTTTGCTCAGAATACAACATTGCCTTTAAGTTTCAAGTTTCTATTTCTGATTAAAGTTATATCACTCTATGTGTTAATTATTTTGGCAATGGCATAGACATGACTGTGTTTGTAAGAAGTTTATTTCAAAACCATATGGTTAGAAGTTCAATCCCTCTACATGGCACCTTGGACAATATGCCCAGACTGTTACACAAGCCATACAATTTAATGACAATACAGTCCATTCATTAAAGATGAAAGGAAGGGTCTTTAAGAGCTGCAATGCTGTATGGGAGTGAGACATGGGGTCTGAGGGAGAGAGATGATAATTTTGAGAAGGACAGAGAGCAATGGTGAGAGAAATCTGTGGGGTGAAGCCGTTTGATAAGAGGAGGACTGAGGATTTGATGGGAATACTGGGGTTGGAGGAATCGGTGGAATGGTTGGCAAGGGTGGATGGAGTGAGGTGGTATGGACATATGTTGAGGAGAGATGAAGAGCTTTTTCTGAGGAGGGTGATTGCATTTAAGGTAAATGGAGCGTGAAAGCGAGGTAGATCGAGGAAAAGGTGGAGGAGGAGATTGGGAGGGTTGGTTTAAAAAAGGAGGATGCCCATAATCAGGCAAGATGGTGTGAGGGCAGTTGCTATGGCATTGAGGTAGATCCAGCCACTCTCATTAACAGGGACAAAACCCAAATCTAAGACACTGGTGGATGATGATGATGAAACTAGTGTCCCCAACCAGTTGCATGAGGGTTATAATAAATTTGTTACAATAACTTCAAATTGTATTTGTTTACATGTTTAGTATAAAGGAAAATTTACGAGAAAACAAATTTTGCAAACAAATTTTTTAAAAATGTAGTTTATTGCTGAAAAGGATTGAATGTAATATAACAGAAACGAGGATGGCAATTAACAGTTGTTCATATTAAATAGATTAATCCTTTTTAGGCAGTCACTAATCAGTTATTTTCTTTCTTTTCTTCTTTATCCTTTAATGACTCCAATAGGACGCAGTTTGATAGCCTTTTTACTAATTCCAGCCTCATGACCTAAAATAAATATCAATATTGAATATAAAACAAACTGAAGAACCAATTACAAAACTGATTAATGTTTAAGGCTGTGATTCCCAACATGGGGCATGGTAATATTTTGGTGAGGCATGCGTAGGGTTACTACCTGTTGTACACAATATTTAGTATACCAATAGAGAAAGGGGGCAATTTGAGAATGAGTTATTAAAAGAAAAAATTCTTTACATCCCTTCTGTGGACAATTTTATCAGATTTTGGATACTTTAGAGACAACAGTTTGTTTTCATCATATTCATAAGATCTGATGTGGTATATGAAAACATGTAGGTAATTACAAACGCGCATGTTTGTGTGTGCATGCGTGTATGTAGTAAAGAACTGGTCAGTACTAAAAGCAATGCCATCTTAATTCCCTATGGAGAAATAAACTAGAGACAGACTTATATGTGTCTAAAAGTACTGACTCCTATCTCTGGCGACAAAATCTAGGTACACAAGAAAAATGTGCTGCTGCAAAGTGGGGCAATAAATGGTGTTGGGGGTGAGGGATGAAAGAATTGAATGGGTTGAAATGGAGTGGAAGTAAAGGGTAGCGTCAGTGAAGGAAGAGAAAGACAGACATAGATAGAGATTTATGGTACTGGTAACACACACGTGTGTATATATATATATATATATATATATATATATATGAACAGAGATGAAAATTAACAGGTCATTTTATTCTCACCAGTCAGTTTGTGAATTCAAACAAAAAGGTAAGAAAAAACTTCCATCATTGATACAAAGGTTTTGCAGCTGAGAAGATTCATGGAATACTTTTTGATTCTTTTTGAGCATATTTTCTGAAAGTTTATACTGAAATCTTTTTGAAGAAATTGTTGAAAAAATTTGCTTGAACTAAAATCTCTTCGTGTTTGATTCAAAAATACATAAAATGAGTAGTGCAAGTAAAAAGAAGTTTGTCAATATTCAGAGAAATATTTAAAATTTGGATTTATACCTGCTATCCACAATAAACTGTCACCAAGTAATGGCGAAAAACTCAGATTTTGTGAATTTTCCAAAGTCCTCTCCCCACTTCCCCAGAAAAGATTTTCCTACAGATTTCTTTATGATTGTAATCTATGCTGGTTGAAAGGTATTTATATAAAATTTCATTTAAGAAAAAAAAAAACATTTTCCTAAAAATTATGAGGGAAAAATTCGGATGTCCTCTTCACCCCCGTTGCTTTCCGCACATTTCTTTTCATATTCGTTTCCTACACATTTTTTTAAACATCTGTTGCACTGTTTTTTTAAAATTTCGTTTCCGGGTAATATTGTGAACATTAACCAAATTTTGAATAACAAAAATTAAATATCACAAGGGGGCCTCAGGATTTTAGAAATAATTCGATGGGCATGGTCAAAAATCAGTTGGGAACCACTGGTTTAAAAGATAGAAATATACTCACAAGTGTTTACAACATCTGTGACATTTTTGTACGATTTTGGTGCCTGAAACGAGTTAATAATTGACACTGTTATAACAATACAACATTAATAACAAAATAATTAATTAAAAAAGCTTCTTAACTATTACTTTAAAGATGTTAAATTACAAAATTTCTTTGTCACTTGACATATTAGGTTGGAGGAGGAGAATGATGATAATGTCTATCATCATCATCATCTAACATCCGTCTTCCATGATGGCATGGGTTGAAGGGGTCAATAGGATCTGAATGTCTTCTTTGGTATAATTTCTATGACTGGACGCCCTTCCTGATACCAACTATTTTACAGAGAGTACTGGGTGTTTTTTTTTTCTTGGGATGGTGCTAGTGAGGTCACCAAGTAACTTGCAAGAAAATTCCTCTTGATTAAGTTGGGGAGTAGTAAGAGGGCGTTGGCTTTATGCTGAGTGTCTATAGGTTAAAGTATGAAATGGAGACAAGAATAGGTGATTTACTGTAGAGGATAGGTGTGAGTAGCTGGAGAGACAGATGGCAATAAGGTATCAGGGCATACTCTCAAGGTACAAGAAGGCAAAGAGAAGAGTGGATGGATAAATATGCAAGAGTGTGAGAGAAGATGGATAGAGATAGAGGGGAGTGCAGTTAAGGGTGGACAAAAGGTCAATGGTAAATATCAATTTGGGAGAGAAAGATGAAATAGTAAGTGGCAATACAGAAAGGGTGGAGAACAACAGCATAATAAACCTGTAGATAAATGGGGCGATAGAAGAGTGTGTGTGTGTGGGGGGATACATATGGAAGTCAGTAGTGGGTAGGGATGGATATAGTAAATAGTTAACAAAAGGGAGCGGTGTCAATGGTAGATAAAGGCTTGTCTGTCTGATTGACAGCAAAGACATTGTCTACAATCAGTTTAGTATATTACCAAGTCAATATTGAGGTAATAAATAAGGAGAAACAATTCATACATAGCTTGCTGATATTACAGAGAACTGAACAGAAAAGTTTTGTGGATATGCTATATTTACTTGTAATGAAGCAGACTGAAGGTATGGGCATATTATGAGTGGATAATGCAAGCAAAGTGAAGAGGTGTCATGAAATAGATTATGTTTACATTCATAATTTAATGTCCTGTTTTCCATGCTGGCATGGATTGGATGGTTTGACAGGAGCTAGCAAGCCGGAGAACTTCATCAGGGTCCAGTTGTCTGTTTTGGCATGGTTTCTAGGGCTGGATGCCCTTCCTAGTCTCACTCACTTTACAGAATGTACTGGGTACTTTCTACGTGACACCACACCAGTGGGGTTGCCAAATAACTTGCAAAATAAAAACCTCTGAGTTGAGAGGTTAGTGTATGATAGAGGGACAGAGATACTTGTCTTACTATAGGGGAGATATTTGGTTATCCCAGAAAGTGAGAGAGTTAGAAAGATAGAGAGAAATTGATAATTTGGAGATGTATTGGGGTTTATCTACAGGAAACTGGAGCAGGGAGCATAAGTAGTATGGAAGGGGATGCTCCATAAAAGTGTGAGTGGTTATGTTTAGAGACATGACAAGTGATGGTGAGGGAAATTGGAGTGGCTGGAATGGGTGGGGGATAAGGAAGATATGTGAGGGCATGGAGAGTGTGTGGTTAGGTACATGAATGGAGGGGCCTGCAGTAAATGTTGGGAAGATGGAGTTTTGACAGAGGTTTATAGATTTGAGGGAGGGGGCATGGTCGAAAAGGGCATATATGTATAGGTGGCCACAATTTCACTTAACTTGATGCGTCTTCTCATCACTTTGTCCCACATTTTCTTGGGTCTACCCCATCTACAGATTTCCTCCACAATCAGAGATCAGCACTTCAACTTTTACTATTAACACCAAAGGACAAGGAGGGAGATTAAGGGTAAGTATTTTGTAATAACCTATAACCTAGGTAGTAAAAATAACATCCCCAGATGATCTGGTACTGAGTTCTGATAGCCTTGTGAATTGAAGTAAATTAAGTATATTTTTGAATGTGCTCATTTTTCATGCCTACACATTTTCATTATTGTACATCTACTTAGTGACTCACATTACTACATCAGCAAGTATGGTTAAGTTATATACATCACTGAAGTAGGATATTAAGACCAAAACACGCCCAGATCCCC
>NC_068986.1:64080405-64084086 GCF_001194135.2 Octopus bimaculoides
ATATTTACCAAACTGATTCAAATAATATCATTCATACATACATACACTGTTAAATTAAAAGCAGGAGCGAGGAAGTGAGACAGAAAGAGAGAGAGAGTGAGTGAGTGGTGACTGAAAGGAAGGTGGCGTTCGTTTTGTGTTTTTAAATGTTTATCAGTATTTTCAGAGTAGACTGATACATACATCTAACGAAAAGTACATACACAGATACATTGTTAAATAACACCAGCAAATATTGGCTGTCACTTTTACTTTTCATTACCACATCAGGATAAAACAAATGGCTGAGTATTCCACAGACATGCACACCATTAACGTAGTTCTTGGGGAGATTCAGCCTCACACAGAATGTGACAAGGCTGGCTCTTTGGATTACAGCTACAACTGATTTTGGCCAGCTGAGTGGACTGGAGCAAGATAAACCTTCAAGTGGTTGGAAGAAAATGCATACACACACACACATATATATATACACCTATGTATATACATATATACATATGTATGTAAACATATATATGTGTATGTATATATATATATATATATATATATATATATATACAAATATAATGTATGTGTATATATGTATATAAATGTATTTATATATATGCATGTATATACGTATATACATGTATACATGTTTGTGTTTGTCTCTGTTTGTTCCCCCACCACCATTACTTCACATCCTATGCAGGTTTTTTTTGCGTCCCCGTAACCTAGTGGTTTAGCAGAGGCTGACAGAATAAGCACCAGGCTCACAAGGAATAAGTCCAGGGTTCGATTTCTTTGACGAAAAGGTGGTGCTCCAGCATGGCCACCCTCAAATGACTAAAACGAGTAAAAGAATACCAGAAGAATTTTTTGTACCTCCAAATGAAGAAGTTTCTTTGAATATGTACAATGTATTTTAAGGATAATAGTAACTCTGTGGGCGCTTAACAGAGATATTTTAGTTGGATTATGTAGTTATCAGTTTTACACTTCTTTCTATATTTTGTAAGTGTCACAATATAGAAACATTTCCCACTGTTCCAGCACACGATTTACAGATGCTTACATTTTGTATGTTGTCCGTGAAGTTTCCACAGGACCAGCTAGTGAATAACGATAATAATATTATACATACATGTATAAACATGCACACTGATGCACATACATGTGCAGAAACAAACAAACAAAAAGAACTCCACTCTGATAACAGACAGTCAACGACTAATGAAGAGGTTGCAAGAAGTAATGAAAATTTTAGGAAAGAAAAAATAATAAATAAATAAATGAGTGGAAATTGAACCTGTGAATGTGTTAATTAACAAGGCATTAAAACAGAATGACTCTCCTCAGACACAACAAAATAAGAATATTGCTGCAGGTAAAAGAAAAGGAAAAAAAAAAAATCAACTTACTTCTTCCATAACAAGTTTAGGGGAAGCTACTCGTATACTGATTCCTTGAGCATTTAAGGCCTCTAATACGTCCATGTAATCAAGATTACGACGAGATTTGGCACGGGAAAGTGCTCGGCCCTAATTTAAACAAGAGAAGTTTTATACATTTACTAACAGGAAAAACAAAACAAACAAAAAAATAATTTTACATTGAACAATACTTTTCATAAATATCATCATTTAACGTCCGCTTTCCATGCTAGCATGGGTTCGGGACTGGCGATGCGGATGGCTACACCAGACTCCAATCTGATCTGGCAGAGTTTCTACAACTGGATGCCCTTCCTAATGCCAACCACTCCAAGAGTGTAGTGGGTGCTTTTTACGTGCCACCGGCACGAGGGCCAGTCCGGCGGTACTGGCAACGGCCACACTCAAATGGTGTTTTTTATGTGCCACCTGCACAGGAGTCAGCCAATGTTTTGTTCACATGTCACCAGCACAAGTGCCAGTAAGGCGTAGTTGGAAACGATCGCATTCAAATGGTGCTTTTTACGTGTCACCGGCATGAGACCACTGCTCTGGCAGTGATTCCACTTGGATGATGTTGTTAGCGCTCCACTGGCACGGGTGCCAGTCATCGAATTTGGTTCAGTTTCGATCTCATTTGCCCCAACAGGTCTTCACAAGCTGAACTTAGTGTCTAATGAGTGAAGGTTGGCCTGAGTGCCAGTCATCAAATTTAGTTCAATTTCAATTTCACTTGCCTCAACAGGTCTGGGGTGCGTAAGATATTTGAGGACAGATTTATGTTTATAAAAAACAGCTATATAATAACAGATAGTAACTTTATCAAAAAATGCTATGAGGATGAAAATAAACCTTATTTATAATGTTATTCAATAAAGCCACCATCAGCTTCAACAACTGCTTCTATATGAGATCTAAATCATGTACATGCTCAAATCAAGTAGTCCTGGTTCATTTTGGACATTACTCTTACTGTGGTACCTTTCAAAGAATCTTTGGTGTTATGGGTGTGTTCATTGACTGTTCTCTCAACAATGATCCACATGCAATAGTCCAATGGATTGAGATCTGTGGAATTAGGGGGCCAAATGTTAGGGGTTATGCGATCATGAAAATTTTCAGCCATCCATTCCTGTGTTACCAAAGCCATGTGTGATAATGCAGAGTCTTACTGAAACACATATGGCCTTCCATTGCATACACTATCTATCCAGGGCTTAACAATTATTTCCAGGACCTCAATGTAGGTGGCAGAGTTAACTCTAAGGCCTTGTGGAAAGAAGGAGGCATCACATCTTCATTGCTGGCAATCCCTAAAACCATGAGAGTTGCAGGAAATTTTGTATGCAAAACACTTGGAACTTCAGAAGGGTCTTTACATAGCCATTTGTCATTTCTTCTGTTAACTTTTTGATCATGGTCGAAGTTTTTCACGTTTGAGAAAAACCAAATCAAATCTTCTTCTGCTGGATTTTTCAGTTTGTTTAAGAGCCTTTTAGATCTGATGTACTGATTTTCTTTTACTTTTCCTGACAAATTGACCTTTCCTCATTATATAAGACTTATATCTGTCTTTGTAGACAACAACTTTCACTGTTCCTTCAGACACATGGAGATCTTTTGCAATTGACGTCATATTGAACTTGCTGGATAAACCCAGGTGTTCTGATGACTTTAGAGTGTTTAGAATGCTCTTTATGCTTTGATACTGGTGATACGTCACCATCTTCAGTCTCTAGCTCCTTACAAACTTTGTAGACGAAAGATCTAGGAACTTTCAAAATTCAAGATATTTCTGAATTGCTATGCTCAGCCTTTACAGCCACAATGGTAACATGCCTCTTCATTTCTTGAGTAAGCTGAGGGTCTGTCATTATTATTTTCTGAAACAAAGATTATACAGAGTTAGCAAAAAATGCAGCAATGACCCAGAAAAGCTATGTCCTCAAATACCTTACGCACATCTATAGAAATAAAAATGAGAATGTGTGTCAAAAGTGAAACAAAAACACTCATGTCAAATACTTTCACTTTAAAAATGAAACTATTCTACTAACTGAAACAATCACATTTCGATACTGTAATGACAGATACTTTCAGAAAGAGAGAAAGAGAGAGAGAGATGTATATGTATACATATAGATGTATATGTACACATTATTCCACTAACTGAAACAATCACATTTCTATACTGTAATGACAGATACTTTCAGAAAGAGAGAGAAAGAGATGTATATGTATACATATACATGTATATGTACACGTATAT
>NC_068986.1:64084538-64085610 GCF_001194135.2 Octopus bimaculoides
AGATATACTTTCATTGTGATTTCTGCAATGTGGTACATAAATTGTCAAGTAAATGAGACGCATCTTTGCCTCCACTGATTCACTTGCAAAGTGTTGAGTAAAATTATTTCGTTGCAGACCTCCTTTGGGTCTTTTTATTATCACTACGACACACATAGTCCCCAGTTGGTAACATTGATTTCAAGGCCCTCCTAGATGAGAGACTGGCATTCCACTTAATGTCTATGTTCCATGCTGGCATGGATTGGAGAGTTATTAATGTAGAAATATGGTATCGTAGCTACTAACAGTTGAGGGTTGTGTAGTCTAGATGGCGTTTTTAGATTTCATTATTCTCTTTAACCCGGGCAAAGCCGGGTATTTCTGCTAGTTGTATATATAGACAAAGGAGTGGCTGTGTTATAAGTATCTTGCTTCCCAACCACACGGTTCTTGGGTTCAGTCCCACTGTGTGGCACCTTGGGCAAGTGTCTTCTACTATAGCCTCAGGCCAATCAAAGCCTTGTGAGTGGATTTGGTAGATGGAAACTGAAAGAAGCCCATCATATATCATCATCCAGTGTTTTAAATCCGGGTTTTGTCCCCGTTAACGAGGGTGGCCTGATATACCTCAATACCATAGCAACTGAGGTAGGCAGGTGCAGCCCACCCCAACCTTTGGGCTGGCTGGTGCCCATTGGATTTTTTATGGGGAGTATGCCCTTGCTTACCCCCCAACCTCAGTGGTCTCCAGACCAAGGCCTCTACCATGATTTTTAAGAAATGCAGTAGAAAACTAGATCAGGAAGGCAGAGATGCTACTCCCTGAGACCCCTTTTGGAGCCCCACTACCCTATATACATATATATATATAATGTGCAGGAGTGGCTGTGTGGTAAGTAGCTTGCTTAACAACCACATGGTTCCGGGTTCAGTTCTACTGCGTGGCACCTTGGGCAAGTGTCTTCTACTATAGCCTTGGGCCGACCAAAGCCTTGTGAGTGGATTTGGTAGATGGAAACTGAAAGAAGCCCGTCGTATATATATTTGTGTGTCTGTATTTGTCTCTCCACCATTGCGTGACGACCGATGC
>NC_068986.1:64086227-64092736 GCF_001194135.2 Octopus bimaculoides
TATATATATATATATATATATGTATGTATGTGTGTGTATATGCTTGTCCCCGCAACATCGCTTGACAACTGATGCTGGTGTTTACATCCCCGTAACTTAGTGGTTCGGCAAAAGACACTGATAGAATAAGTACTAGGCTTACAAAGAATAAGTCCTGGGGTCGATTTGCTTGACTAAAGGCAGTGCTCCAGCATGGTCGCAGTCAAATGACTAAAACAAGTGAAAGAATAAAAGAAAGAATACATAAACTTCCTATATAATTACCCCCAATCTCCGACCATAAACAAAATGTAATATCAATTTTTATGTCAAAAAAATAGGACACTCACAGCTCCATGACATGTTGTTCCAAATGTATCTTCCATTCCCTGATCAGTACCAGTCAGTACATAACTACAAGTTCCCATTGTTCCACCAATCAAAACAGGTTGACCAGTTAACTGTATTAAAGAAAAGATAAAAATACACAGGTCATCTTTGTTCTTAAAGACAAGCAAGATTAAATAACCAGATAAGTATTCATTACATGTTCTGCTGCAATAGTTAGTGACAAGAACATGTGAGTATAAAAAAAATCCCGAAGTATGACATTATGAAAAACAGTTTGAGCAATCTAGATATGCAGAAGAATTGTATCCTAGACCCGCCTAGCCAATATATTCTTGGTAAAAATGATTATAACATCCGTAACACTGTTGTTACTGTTTTCTGTTTTAACCTATCCATTTTGGATACTGAAGCTAAAGCACTATACTTTCCCAGATTTATATCTAACATTCCAGTCAGTGATTTCTTCTTAAGATTTGAAGTGACTGAACACTTTGTCATGTATTCTGGTAGTGGGTGGATCCAGCACATTGAGATTGTAGGGCATGACATGTTCAATACTGTGTATGCCCTCCCTGGGTGTTCAGAATGGCCATACACCGTTGGTACATGGAATGAATGAGGCAGTTCACAAAAGCCATTGCCAACTGTGCCCACACCCTGAGGAAAGCTGCTTCCAGTTCCACATGAGTTGTTGGCTTTGGGACCACCTGGTTCAGCAGTGTCTGGATTTCATTCCACAGGTGTTCAATTGGGTTCAAATCTGGGCTGAGTGCCGGCCATGGCATGGTTTGGCTGTTGCGCTGACACAGGAAGTTCGTGGTGACCATGGCTGTGTGGGAGGGAGCATTGTCTTGCTAGAACACATGGCTATGGTGATGCATGAAGAAAGACATGATGTGAGGTCTTAGGCTCTGGTCAATGTAGCGCTGCACTGTGATACCATTCCCTCTGCTGGCACCAACATTTTGGAACACATGGGGCCCAATTCTCTGATTCAGGCCTATAGCGCCCCAAACTATGATGCTTTGGCCACCCCACACGTTTCTCTCCATGATACATGCATCTCTGTAGCATTCACCCCCTCCTACACCACACCTCACTCTGCCATCCGAGGTGGAAACGCAGCACTGGCTCAGAGAAGACTACTGATCTCCATTGTTGATGCCGTCAGTGTCGGTGCTGTGTAGCCCACTGTAGTCATGCCTGATGATGGTGAGCAGTGAAGACAGGCCCTCAAGCTGGACAATGGCAATGCAGGTTGTTGGCGGCCAGTCGACATCATACTGTGTCATCGCTGATGGGTCATTATCCAGTGTCTTGTGAGCTGTCACACTGGATGGTCTGAAGCGATCATGGAGGTGTTGCAGATGGATGAAGTAGTCCTGCCTGGAGGAGTGGTCACCTGGGGGCGCCCTCTGCGGGCATGGTCTGCAGTGCTATTGGTGTTGTATCGCTGCTGCAGGGGAGAGATGGTGTTGACATGGACATTGTAAACTTTTGCAACAACTAGGGCACACTGCCCTGCTTGCAATTAGCTGATAGCTTGTTCTCTCTGTGCTGCTGACAACAGTTCATACCTGATGTGTCCAAATTACAAATGTCAGGAACACAGTTCAAGTTGATTTTTATACTCATGATCTCCACAAGATGCACGTGCATTTCACTTTTCATGACAATTGTTTACAACTGTCACCCATGGCATTCAATGCAGCTGTGTTTTGGCGTTTCAGGCAAGTTGAAAAGTTACCTGCAATTTGGGTCTCAGCCATGAACCAGTATGTCTTGGAATATTTACACTTACATCCCCAAAATAAATTTTCAGAATTTACCATATAAAAATGACATTTGAAAAAGTCGCATTTCTTTTGCAGTTCAGTGTATGTGGAAACAATATGCGCGCACACACACACACAATCACCATCATTTAATATTGTTTTTTTTTTTTTAACTATTTTGGTGGTACACTACTACACGAGTCAGTTCTTATTTGGAGTTATTGGCCTCCTAGATGGTTTAGAAACTATGCTTCACACATGCATTCCATTTCCCGCATAGTTTCTATGGTTGGAAGTCCTTAACACCACCATTGTACAGAGGGTACATGGATGCTTTTATTGTGGCACCAAACACACACACACACATAAAAAATCAATCCTATTTTCATTAAAAAAAAAAAAATGAAAATGCTCAATTTTCCATTGCCATATTAAGTCCACAACTTGAAAAAAAAACTTGATCAACCCAGGTGGTGGTGGTTGTTTAGTTCCTGATCACCCTACATAAGATATTAATAAATATATATTTGAAATAATATCCATATGTATTTAATCTTAAAATATAAACAATGACACAGGTTGAAAGCTTCACTTTAATTAGTAATGCACCATTGTATTAGGTACTAGTTTGTCATATTTAAAATGACAGGCTAAACTTGAACTCAACACTGCTAGTTAATGATACACTTATCAATTTAGCATTACTGCTTATAGCACCAAGTTGTTTCTACTCTGCAAAAAGTAGAAATAAGCCATTTCAAAGTTAGGTGTCTTGGTCACAAACTCAATACAGTATCCCTGACAGGATGTGAACTGTCAATCTCTTGGATGGTTGCTATCACCTATGCAGATTCTTAGAAACATATAAGAAGGTCTAAAATTGAACCAGAATGAGAACATTAAAAATTCGTCTAGCTTGAAAAAACAATATTATTGATAAAATCCTCAAAAGCAAAACATACCTGGTAGTCTACAGGAATGAGAGGATGATGCGGAGGAAATGCTCGTGTCGACCCCTTTCGATGTACCAATAGGCTTGTCTGCTTGCCGTCAATAAAGTGTTCTTCTACTTTAGCAATGTTGTGTGAGACATCGTAAATCACATGCATATCCAGGTCATCAGGAGTGCTGTTGAAGATTTTGGCGAAAGCCTGACCAAAAATTTAAAAGGTTTTAATATTATATTCAAATAAAATAGACAACATAAAAAATAGTAGTATGCACACACACAGATGTAAGTTATATATAAACACACATTTTTTTAACCTTTTAGTCAAAGGAAAGCCAGTGCAAATGATGTTTTTCAGAGCTTTTCAGATAAGTGAAAAGGGAGGAAGGAAGGTATCCTCAAACCAGAGACTTGGCCTGAATGTTTGCAACAGAATTGACTCTGCTAAAGTGTTAAATTGGGTGATGGACTATGTCTATCATCAAAGAAGGTCTTGCTGAGATTTGAACTTAGAACATGGAACGAATATCATGACACACCCAACCCAACATTCTTACAGTTTGCTTAATCCACAGCACTAGACTGGTTTTTTTGTTTTTCAGCTCTGAAAAGATAATAGACAAAGCTGATCTCAGTCAGATTTGAACTTAGAGCACAGAAAGTCAGAGGAAATACCCAAAGATATTCTATCCAATGTTCTAATTCTCATCACTGAACATCCATTTTGCCAGGTTTGCATGAGTTGGCCAGAATTTATTGAGGCAGATTTTCTACAGCAGGATACTCTTTCTGTGGCCAACACTTGTTTCCAGGCAAGGTAATATTTCCCCATGGTCAAACATTTTTGCAGAATGTTGGAAATGAATGATATTTACAACAATTACACAATATCAAAACAAAAGAAGACATAAGCACACACACACATATATGAAGGGCTTCTTTCAGTTTCTGTTTACCAAAAAATTCACTCACACTGCTTTGGTTAGAAAACACTTGCCCAAGGTGCCACAAAGTGAGATGAACTTGAAACCATGTTGTTGGGAAGTAAACTTCTTAACCACATAGCCACACCTGACTGCCAATTTGCTGTCTGTATGCATATATACAGACTTTCTCTGATACACATAAGTCTTCTAGTATGTAAATAGAGGTCCTAAAAATTGATATTTGTACAAATGAATGGCTCTTCAGTATTAGTTTATTTTTATTAACAGAGCAGTATCCACTTATCTATGGTTAGATATTTGTTTACAATTAAAATAATGTGCTTTGTTTGTAACTATTTTAATAGGAATCTATAAATGAGAAAGGCCTCATCTTTAAGGTGTTAACATTTATGGTGGCAAGCCGGCAGAATTGTCAACACAACGGGCAAAATGCTTTGCGGCATTTCACCTGTCTTTATGTTCTGAGTTCAAATTCTGCCGAGATTGACTTTGCCTTTCATCCTTTCAGATTCGATGAAATAAGTACCAGTTGAGCACTGGAGTCGATGTAATCGACTTATCCTCTCCATCGAACTTGCCAGCCTTGTGATAGAATTTGAAACTAATATTTATGGCTGCTGATTATTTCTGACGATCTACTGTGAAGAGTTTTTCATTTCATATGTTGTATTTTTAATAACAGCATTAAAGTAATAGGATGGTACAGAAAGAATCTACCTGTCTGGAAAGGAATGTCATGCTAGTCCGGTTGACCCAAGCATAGTTTGCAGCTGCAGCCATGCTTTTAAGGTAATCTTGACCTTCTTGAGAGTTGATTTGCGCACAGGCAAGTTGACGGTCATTCACTTCAATTTTGTCCCGCTTCATTGCTTTCTCCATGGCAACTAAAGCATCTACAAATTTACAAAGAACAAAAGAGAAAAAAGTGAATATGTAAATAATTACATGAACAATAATCTGCTTACACGGTTCATAAAATCTGGTCTTCTTAACTTTAGAAGACAAAAGACAATGTAATTGCTCCCTAATGAACTTTAATGAAAATGATACTAGTTGGATTAATCTTCTCTTCTAGCTACTGAAACTCCTGGGGTTTATTTAAACCTTTCTTTTACTTTTGGACCCCTTTGATTTTTATTTTACTTGGATGGACCCTTATAGATATTTGATGTTTAAAAATACTATTATATTTTTTATAATTAAATATTATTAGGAACTGTATGAAAAAACCAGTGACTATATCTAGTGAACTGTAGAAGTATAATTGATTTATTACCAACAAAATCCTATATGGAACCCACCAAGGGCCATATGGACCCTGGTTGAGAACTGCTGATCTAAAGGATATATTTTCACAGAGACTAAAAATACATTTATTAAAAATATTTCACTTCCATACAGTTATTTACAACCATGCTGTATTTATATTGCTATTATTATTAAATCGTAGTGCAAGAGATACAGTGAAATCACACAGGCAGTATGACAGAAAAGAAGGACTTTATAGTTAGCAAATACTCAAGTGGTTTGGTAGTTGTTGATAGCTTCTTATTTTTCCCACAAGGGGCTAAACATAGAGGGGACAAACAAGGACAGACAAAGGTATTAAGTCGATTACATCGACCCCAGTGCATAACTGTTACTTAATTTATTGACCCCAAAAGGATGAAAGGCAAAGCCGACCTCAGCAGAATTTGAACTCAGAACGTAATGGCAGACAAAATACCGCTAAGCATTTCACCCAGCGTGCTAATGTTTCTGTCAGCTCGCAGTCTTCTGTTGTTGATAGCTTCTATTACCTAAGTGACATAATTAGCTGTGGAGGTGTGTATTCTGAAAGAATAGAATCCAGAGTAAGGATAAGGTGGAGAAAATGCATAGAGCTATTGCTTCTGTTGGTAATATAATGTAATTCTTTCTCCAATGGAAGAGCAGAGTATATGATGTTTGGGTATGAAGAGCCATATAGACTGCAAGTGAAGGGAGAGGATGTGTGAATGCTGATTAGAAATAAGGCCAACATGCTCCAATAAGTGTATAATGTTAGCATGCATAAATGATGGAGAGTTTTTTTAACCTAGGGTAAATTTGAATACAAGAGGAATCGGCTAACGTGTACTTGTCTCTCCTCATCTTGACATTATGTGATAGCTGTAAATGAGAATCACTGTCATACAAGTGATGCCATTTGCTTTGAATCTTCCATGAAAGCATGTCTGGTCATGGTGACACATTACTTTGCAAGGAAATAGATAAGGGTTGGCAACAGGAAGGACATCCAATCAGACTATTCACATCAAAGAATGCCAACTAGCTCATGCATGCATGGAAAAGTGGACGTCACAATGAGGATGAATCCCAATGTTATACTATGGCAAAGCTATATGTTTTAAGTATATAAACGTTTTAAACATAATATACTTTCACATACTGAAGTGAATTAGTTTCTTGCTATAAGTGCCCCCTAAATAATATATATATATATATATATATATATATATATATATA
>NC_068986.1:64093427-64094353 GCF_001194135.2 Octopus bimaculoides
AATCGCATAACCCCCACCCCTAATTTTCCATGACTGGTTAGGGCCTGAAATACTCTAAACAGATACATAGTATGTTGCTTAGTCAAATTAGCCCATCATTTACTCCACAAATGCTTTGTTGTCAATGCTGCACTTTCCCATATCACCTGTTTCAACATAACTGTAATATATTATATACAAACTATGTAATTTTAATCCTGAGCAATGCCGGGTATCTCTGCTAGTATATATATATATATATATATATATATATATATATATATGTATGTATGAGGACTTGCTACCTATACCCAAGAAATGGACCATGCACAGAGGTATGTATAGATTATTTTCAAAACACAATTTCTGTAATTCATTGTGGTAGCATACGTTTCTCTTTGAGAGTGGACCTGTTTGTACCCAAGAAATGGACTTGCTGTTTGCACCCAAGAAATGGGCAACACACAGGTTATAATTTATTTCTATAACATAACAATTTAAAGGAATGTTAAAGAGAATTTATTTTAATAACATGAACTGTCTGTATAGAGAATCAAATAAAAAAAAAATGAAAAACTGAAAGTTTTGTAAATAGGGGTAGGGTAAGGTTGAATATTTAAGAGAATTTGTAGCATGTAAGAGGTTTGTAAGCAATTCCAGAACAACAAAATCCGTTACTTTCACTGCAAAATTTAAATTTCGTTTGTGTCTAAATATTTTCGTTCTTTGAAACCATATATATATATCGATTTAAATGAGAGCTCGAAACTGATCCATTGAAAATACTTTATTGTAGTAATGATAATGACCTATGATCATTTCAATGCAATATCCAGATTGATTCATGCATATTATAAAATATGGGATACTGCATCTCCTCAGGGCCTTATTAGTAGGCAGACAATAAAAATAGATAACATTCGTAGTTGACCATCTATTCTTATTGT
>NC_068986.1:64095601-64123108 GCF_001194135.2 Octopus bimaculoides
ATATACACACACACATACATACATATATACACACATATATATATATATATACACACACACACATGTATATATACATACATACATATATATATATATATATACACACATACATACATATATATACACACATACATACATATATACACATACATACATATACACACATACATACATATATATATATATATATATACACACACACATATATATACACACACACACACATATATATATATATACACACACACACACATATATATATATATACACACACACACACATACATATATATATATACATGCACATCCTTTAACATCTGTTTCCCATGCTGGCATGGATTGGACAATTTGGCAAGAGCTGCCCAGGCTCCAATTGTCTATTTTGGCATGGTTTCTACAGCTGGATGCTCTTCCTAACATCAACCACTTCACAGAGTGTGCTGGGTGCTTTTTACATAGTGCTAGCACAGGCGCTTTATATATAGCACCAGCATGGGTACTTTATATGTGGAACGAGCACAGGTGCTTTTTACATGGTCTTAACACATATATAGATATATAACACACACAAGTTTTAAACCTAATTTTAGTTGTTATTCCATGCTGTCAAACCATGTAACATTACATGACTGATGAATAGTCTCTGACCTTAGTCTGAAGATGAGTTCTGGTAGGTAGTAGGAAGCATAGCTGAGAAAACTTCTCTCACAAAAGATAAATGCCCAACATTAGCTAAAAGCAATCTGTAGTATTGCAGAAAATTAGAAGTAATTTATCAACGATGATTAATGATATAATTCATTAGTTTAATAAAACAAACTAAAACCCATTGAACTCACCTGTAGCAACTTGATGACCCATTCCACGACTACCACTGTGAATCATGACACAGACCTGCCCAGTGTGATCAATCCCCATCTTTCGGGCAGCATAGTCATCATAAATCTCATCAACAACCTGGACTTCAGCATAGTGATTGCCTGCACCAAGGGTTCCTAACTAGTGCCAGAAATAAAAAAATAAAATAATAAACTCTGTTTCATTTATTAAATAAAGGACATAACTACTTGGTAAATTTCTGTATTTTAAATTATTTCTATTTATATATAGATTAAAATATAATTTGACTGATCCAGTGACCTGTCACTCTCAAGCTTACTCAATGTGTTATTGGTTCCTCAGACAAGAAAAAACTGAGTTTAGCCAGGCATGTATCCCCCCTTACCTGTTGTCACAATGATGTGCTATTATTCACCATCCAGTCTATTCCTGTCTGAGGAATGAACTAATCAAGGAAACTCCAGAGTAAAAAGTCATTGGATCAGTCAGAATAAACTATTGCACTCTTCTACTACAGTATTGAGTATCCTTACTCCTTCTTGTTAAAAACCAAAACATAAAGCTAAAAATATGTCTTTTTTTTAGTACAGGTCATTAAAAAAACTATGTACAAAGAGCATGGCAAGTAAAATAATAAGTTTGGAAACTACTACAAAAGAGTATTGAACTTAAAAGCCTTAAAGTATTTAGTTTTGTTGTGTAGCTCTAAAGTCAGTAGTTTGTTCAAAGGCACTCCAACTGTAATCATCTTGTCTTTTTTTCAAGTAATTATCAAATGTGTCCCTTTTTACTTAAGACAGTTATATGTAATTTGAAGGAGACTTGGCTGAATTTTATGTTCTATGTAATTTTGCTGTTTGTTTATAGTTCAAGCCCTGTTTATCTTTCAGTCCCACCGGTATCAATAAAATAGTGATGGACAAGCAATGAAGTTGATTTAACTAACTGTATTAACTTAACTGTATTGCATTCTCACATGTAAATTTATAACTTTGTGCTGATGTAAAATTTAATGTTCTGGATTAGATAAGGACATGGTCATAATAAAGTTAGACTATACTGCAGCAATTGTGTGGTGAACTTGGATACCATGTACAACTTTACTTACTATTTGACTGACAATAGGTTTCATTATCTACTTCAACACAACAGTGTATATCAATAAGAGAATCTACAGCTGTAAAACCAATTGTTCCTAAGACTATGAAATCAACAAGTTTACAAAACTGCCTCACTTGAATTTGAAGAAAGAAAATAGGTGTACAATAGTATAATATAGATAAATAAAATAAGAGGGTGGTAGATGGCAGAATCAGAACAATGAATAATAAAATGATTTGGGTATAGTTAGTGACATTATTTTACATTTTGATTAAATCCTGCCAAGGTTGATTGTTGCCATTCATTCTTCAGAGCATCAGTAAAAGAAGTTCTAGTAGTATCACACTGTCAGTTAAATTGACTACACCCTACCCATGAAAAAGTGTAGAATTGTGCCTATGTATGATATCTTTATTGATAAGCTGTGTGTTTCTGCCTTACAATGTCTTAATTTGCTGAAGATATCTTCTATCTGAGTCTTGCAGTACATAGTTACATTTCTTTACATCCAAGTTCAAATCCTTTGGAGACTGATTTTATTATTTTATTTTTTATTTGTCCAAGAATGATGAAAAGTAAAGTACTAGTCTCATACTGAGGCTGATTTAAATGACTGCCTTGCATCCACTCAAATTGCAAGCTCATCTCTAAGTTACAAATCATTACCATTATAGTATTTCTATTTATGCTGTAGACTGTACCAAAATTAACAGCATAATTAAAGTATTTTATTACCAATTTCAAAGCCATAAGATTTGCGCTTTTCTGCACCCACTGGATTCTATTTTTAAGCAACACATATTTATTGCATTTGTTGGAGCCAGGAGATAAAACTATTTCCAGTAGGTCAGTTTTTGCTGTTGAGTAGCTAATACCAATCATGGACAGCAAATAGATAGTATTTGGAACAACTTGTCATATTCTAGTAAGGAACAATATCTTCACAATAATTTGCTAATGAATATATGTGCGCATGTGTGATTCCAATGAAAGAATAGTGTTTTCCCTAATATTATATAAGTTTAAATATTACGTGTATTTTATCTCTCATGGAAACAACATTTAAAGAGGAAGTTTAATTGCAAATTGAAAGTAAATTATTTCAATCACAGGGAGTTTACTAAGCAGATGTGTTGAGTTTGACTTCATGTGTCACCAAAGAAAAACAGTGTTGTGTCTTTTGTTAAAACACTTTCTTTAGTTTACTAAGGAAAAATATTAAGCAACTACTGACTGGTTGTTTAGTTAAAAAGGACAAAAAAATTGACAAATGGCTGTTTTCATAACTGATTTTGAATATTACAAAAGCAAAGGCAATATATGGAAAGACAGATTCTAGTAGGCTACAGAATATGTAGAAAGACAGATTCTAGTAGACTGCAGAAGACTTTTACAGACACCTTGTTGGAATGTTTGACAACATGATGATGATGTTGGAGGAGATGGCAGATAAGAATAAGAAACCTGAGGCAGAAAAAGCTACAAAAATAAAAGTGGAGGATTAAAGAAAGAAAGAAAGAAAAAAAAATGAATTGATAAGGAAGATAAAAGCAAGAGGGAGAGATGAAGATGGATAATAACAAAAATAAAGTAGTGTGTAATGTATCATACAGACATATTAAAGCAGTAATGATGTTTTTGTAGCTTGGTTCAAAGATATTTTACCTGAGGAAGTCCCCTTTTTTTGGCTCGGTTACTAACTTTAGAGGGATCTGCCTGTAACATACGCCCATATTCTTCACAATGCTCTTTGTCTTCAGCCCAGGAATAGCCTAATGTGTGCAAACAAAGTGGAAAAGAAATTAGTACTAATCATTCCAGAAAATATACAAGTGATAAGTCGAAAGTTTTTGATATTGATAGGTTTTTATTGGTGTGGGTAAAATGTTTGATATAAACTCTAGCATATCACTTTTATATTATAGTAAGTAGATTGGGATGGAGGAGGGGGATGATTCTCTCATCAAGTATGGTGTTAATTAACAACTAAGTTTGTTTTTAAAGTAAGTTTAAATGACAAGTTTTTTTTTTCTCACTGACATTTTAAGGGAAAGTTGCTCAAAATGTCAATGCTGTGAGAAAAATAATAATAAAAATAAAAACATGAAAGAAAGAAAGTACAAATTAAATAGTTCAAACCCAGAGAAAGATGACAGTTTATAAGTAAAAGGTAAAGTTAGCTAAAAAATAGAATTGAAATAGTTATCCATGTTCTGATAGTATAGTTATATCGGTATAATAAAATAAGATGCCATGTGTGTCAACTTATTTAATACAATTTGGATGAAAATGCAAATAATAGTTAAAAAAAAAAATAATCCAAGGTAAAGTGAAAATTTTATATCTATAAAGAAATACCTAAAGAAGGCAATTAAAATAGCTATTATTTAAATCAGATGTTTAAATTTCTAGATTCATCTAAAAACATTGTCAAGATAGCAAAACAGCTGAAAAATACTCACACACACAAATAAATAGAAGTATAAAATAACTCACCCTCTCTCAATGACCAATCCATACCCATTTCTAAAGCTTCTTCCAAAGCTCTAAAATTAAACAAAAATTAAATCAATATTAACTAAAAACTGAACTATATGCATTTTGTAAAAATCTCTAGTTTCTAACAGCTTTGAGAGATTAATATAGAGAAAGCACAAGACTTTAAGCATTAATTAATAAATAGTGCCATATAAATGGTATCAACATTTATCTTGCCATTTATCTACTACTGCCATTGATACAAAAAAAAATACACAGTCTTTTAATTTGATGATCATGGTTTCAATGATGTTGTTAAATTAATGAGTACTAGCAGTAATTCTCAAACTGAATAAGCGTGACACATTATGTGACAAAACGGGTCTTTGAATTATAGGATACGAAAACAGGGAAGACCCCAACCCTTCAGGAATCACCACTGAGATGCTTAAAATATCCGGTGGAGTGGGATATGGCCTAGTCACTCATATAGTTAATCAGATTATCCATGAGAGAGTCATTTCCCATGACTGATGTAACAGCATTATAATCAACTGCTACAAAGGTAAAGGTGAGACCTTAAACAGAAATATTTACAGAGATATCAAATTGCTAGACCAGGTCATGAAAGTTAAAGAGAGGGTCATAGCTCAAGTAAGTAGGAAGTTAACCTAGATGAGATGCAGTTTGGTTTTGTGCCAGAGAGAAACACTACTGGTAAGGCAATTGCAGAAGAATTTAGTCAAGAATACACCTCTGTACTTGGCTTTTATAGACCTGAAGAAAGCTTTTGACAGTCTCCAGCTCCCCCATCTGGTGGTCAATGCAGAAGCTAGGGATAGATGAGTGGTTGGTGAGAGCAGTACAAGCCATGTACAAAGATACTGTCAGTAAGGTGAAGGTCGGCAATGACTACAGCAATGGATTTAGTGTACAAATAGGAGTTCACCAAGTGTCAGTCTCAGCCCCATCTTGTTTATTATAGTCCTCCAGGCCATAACAAACAGGGGAATTTAAGATTGATGACCTTGTTCTTATAGCTGAATCACTACCAGAACTAGAGAGGAAATTTCAGGTCCGGAATCTAAGGACCTTAGAGCTAATTTAGATATAATTTTAGAGAAAAATTGTGTATAAGAGGCATCAGTTGTAGTGTGCAAAAGAGAAGACTTCGCTGGTGTGGTCATGTGATGTGTTTGGATGAGGATAGCTGTATGAAGAAGTGCCAATTTCTAACTGTGGAGGGAACCTGTGGAAGATGTGGGACAAAGTAGTAAGAAAAGATCTAAAGACACTAGACCTCACGTAAAGACACTGAAGATGACAAAGAACTGAGACTTGTGATAGTTTGTGCTTGAGAGACAAGTCAAGCTAAGTAAAACTATGACTGTCCATACATATAGATATGTTCTCTACACCTCTCTCTCAGTCAAGATGTACTTCTCATGAGGGCTTGTGTGTGCTAGAGTGACATAAAAACACCTGCGCTTATGTCATGTAAAAGTGCTCATGCTGGTGCCACGTAAAAGCACCTGTACCAGTGCCACATAAAAGCACCCATGCTGGTGCCACATAAAAAGCACCCAGTACTCTTTGTGAAGTGGTTGGCATTAGGAAGGGTATCCAGTCAAAATAGACAATTGGAACCTGGGCAGCTCCTCAGCTCCTGTCAAACCATCCAACCCATGCCGGCATGGAATCTTTCATATAATGATGAATTCATCCAGTGAGTTTCTATGCAAAAGGCTTGGATCAACCCGAGTATATGGTAGAAGGCATTTGATGCCATGCAATGGAATCAAATTTGGGACTTCAGGATTATAAAGTAAACATCTTAGTCAAGTGGTTATGCCTGTGTCCTCAACTTAGGGATTCCTGAATGCATATACTAGTTTGAACATAAAAAAATACATTAAAATAAGCTCCTGTAAGAGGCACAAAAACAGGGAAAGAACATAAACACATTCTGAATGTAAGGAAAACCCTCCTTAATTTTCAAATAGAAAATAAAATCTTTTTTGTTTAGCATGAATGCATAAAATTCTTATCGTCAAAAGAGCATTTACACATTGATATTTAAAATCATTTATTGCCTATACACAAAATTTTGAGGCAAGATTTCAAAACATGAAATTTTCTAAAACACAGCCACTAAATTTCTAACATGATATCATAACCTGATGTTTAAATAGCAGTTTCTTATATGAATAATGGTAAATTAACTTACTGAGCATTCATAGGGATTATTCCCTTTGAACCAACACCAACTGGAATATGGTTAAACATGCACTGGCACAGCTGTTCCTTAATAGGAGTGACATCTTTTTCATCCAAATTGGTTCGCAACAAACGTACACCACAGTTTATATCAAAGCCGACACCACCAGGGGATACCACAGCTTTTGGGTTACTCATATCAAATGCAGCCATATTACCTGATGATATAAAGAAAAAAAAAGTTTCATGTTGTTACAGCAAAAGTCACATTTATAGCTTTGCTCAACGACAATTTTGTTGACTTACTAATCACTATGCAATGACAATAAATAGCCAACTGTGCCCCCCACCCACAGACACATCATGTGATCTAATGACGGGCCATTAAAATTTCATTTTTACAAGGAAACAAAAAGATGATATAGATAACTAATATCTATTTCTTCTTTTTTTTTTTTTACTTGTTTCTATCATTAAACTGTGGCTATGTTGGAGAATGACCTTAAACGATTTCATCTATTAAACTGACCCTGGTACTTATTTTAAAGTTTGGTATCTTTGCTACTAAGTTACAAGAATATAACAAAACTAACACCAACTGTCAAGCAGTGAGAGATAAACACAAAGATGCATACACTGACACACAAACACACATATGGGCTTCTGCATAGATTCCATCAACTAAATTCACTCACAAGGCATTCGTTGGTTAGCCAGAGGCTATAGTAAACATTTGTTCAAAGTACCACAGAGTGAGACTGAATTAGAAACCACACAATCATGATGCCAACTTCTTAACCACATGACTATGCCTGCACTTTTGATAACAATGACTAATAACTAATATTCATCAGGTATAATAATGTTTCTTCACACCTTAAGTATGAGTGTGGGGAAGGAGGATTTGAAGCCCTTGCATATGATGGAGATGTAGTCTGTTTTTCAAAATTCCCCAAATATTTGAGCTACTTTTGTCTCATATTTTTCCAACTGTAGTTGAGCTGGCATTTTGGCATACAGAAATATGAACTCATCAAAGGAGAGGGAAGAAGAGTGATTATGATGCACTTTAACTTGCCTAATAACAGTCAAATGTGGAAATATCCAGTCCACTCAGCTGGCAAAAATGAGTCATACCTGTAATTCAAAGGGCCAGCCTTGTCATATTCTGTGTCACGCTGAATTTCTCTGAGAACTATGTTAAGGGTATGCATGACTGTGGAGTGCTCAGCCACTTGCACGTTAATTTCATGAGCAAGCTGTTTCATTGATAAGAACAACTGGAACATTTGTAATTGTAAATGTCCTGCCAGTTCAGAAATAATGAGAAAAATGGTGTGGTGGCTTTAGTGAGGTTTATCTTCTCCTCATTAACTCACAAAACTTTATCCCCACCAGAACAAAACATTTGAAATCTATACTCATTTCAAGAAATCCAACATCTTTTAGCTGTTGAGATCCTGAAATTACTCAATCCAGCACTTGTGACTTATGAAGCTTGATCCCTTCCCCAAAGGGCACAAAACTAAATTTATCTTCCACTGACTCAGCAGAAACAACTGAGTATGATCTGAAATAGACATGTGCATGAGAGGATGCTATATAGGAAGTAAATTAATCTTCAAATTTAACCAAATTACCAATATGCAACCCAAGTGGATCTTAGTCTTTCATTTGAATTTTTCCCAACTTTTTTTCCACATGAATCTATCTGAATGGCAAATCATTTAAATTCAAATTCCAACTTCAGGTGGAATATTTTAAAACTCCTATTTCTTCAAGGTTCATCAGTATCATCAGCATTGTTGTTTAACGTCTGCTTTCCATGCTGGCATGGGTTGAATGGTTTGACTGAGAATTGGCAGGCTGGGAGGCTGCACCAGACTCCAATCTGATTTGGCAAGGTTTCTACAGCTGGATGCCCTTCCTAATGGCAACCACTCAAAAAGTGTAGTGGGTGCTTTTTACGTGCCACTGGCATGGGAGCCAGTCAGGCGACAACGGCATCAGCCATGCTTGAATGGTGCTTTTTACATGCCAGTCTGACGGCACTGGCATCGGCCATGTTCAAATAGTGCTTTTTACGTGCCACCGGCACAGGTACCAGTCAGGCGGCACTGGCATTGGCTACACTCAAATGGGGTTTTTTATGTGCAATATGGCAGACTGCAATAGTCTGCACTTTTGGGGTTTTTAATGTGTTTATGTGGTACTGAAACTTCACATGCAACCAGATTGAATTAAGGATGTACTGAAGGATGGTATTGACATCTCCAGAATCACAAAATGTAAGCTAGTTTGGCTGCTGTAACTCATTAGAATGAGTTCCAGCCAATGTGAGCAATTTAGAGGTGGTGGTTTTTCTTTCTGTCCATAAGAGTCAACTTGGTAATGATCATAACATTATTGGAGTTGCCTAAATATTCCCTGATAATAATTTCAGGAGCATTGGTGAATAGCAGACAAAAAGTATTGTTACTTTCTGTTGGGGAGGAGACTACTTGAGAGTGCTTTGAATTCAATACAAAGTCAAAGAAATCATTTTTCAGCCAGTGAAAGGTTTCACCATCAATTTCTAAGGGTAATACTAAAAAAAATTTCTTTGAGAACATATGGCAAGAGCATCTAATAGCACATGAAATGAAATAAGCAACAAAATTAATTAAAGATGACTAAAACACTGAGCCACTATTACTTTTTCTTTTCTTCAGGCTTACACACACACAATAGTCAAAAAGTGACCAACACACACTGATACAAAGTTAGCAACTGTTGAATTTCTGGATATAAGAAAAGGGTCTAGAAAGAAGTAACCCAATGGCAAAATACCAAAAACAAAAGAACTATTTTGTAAAAAGAGTTTATTTAAAATCAGTATATTGCATATCAAAGGGCAACAAAATAACATTTAAGTATCATCTTACCTATAGCAAATCCATAGCCTGAATGGACATCTGGTAATCCAATGGATTTCTAGAATTAAGAAAACTATTTTAAGTTAAGATCTTTTAAACCATTGTTCAATATGCTTTTGCAACAAAAATTACACCATACACACTACCATCATTATCCCATTACATTTGCTTTCCATACTATTAGGGAATGGATAGGTTGTCATGGTTAAATGAGTTCTTATTCTGATCTAGCCCTCCTAGATGGATCTGCTTTTATGTTTCCTCTTTAGCTTGGTTTCAACAGCAAGATGTCTTTCCTACCACCAACCATTTTACAGAATGTAACGAGTGTATTTTATCACAGCATCAGTACTAAAGAGGTTGTCATTTTCTTGACAAGACTAAAGGATTCTCTTTACATAGGCCTCACCGAGGCAATGACTCGTGACTGAGACCTTTGGAAATATGCTGTGCGTGAGAAGACCTGGCAAGCCAAGTGAGACCATAATCCAAGGCCTCTGCCAGGGGTGTAGCCAGCCCACTTATGCGTACCTTTCCTTCATTGGACACTAAACTCCGCTTGCAAAGACCTGTTGAGGCAATTGAAATTGAAATCGAACTAAATTCGACGACTGGCACCCATGCCAACATCTCCTTCATTGGACACTAAACTTGGCTTGCGAAAACATGTTGGGGCAAGTGAAAGCGAAATCGTGATGGCACCTGTACCAGTGGAGCGCTAAGAGCACCGTCCGAGCGTCATTGTTGCCAGAGCAGCTATCTGGCTTCCGTGCCAGTGACATGTAAATAGCACCATTTGAGCGTAATTGTTACCAGCGTCGCCTTCCTGGCACTTGTGCCGGTAGCACGTGAAAAGACATTTGAGCAAGGTCGTTGCCAGTGCTGCTGGATTGGCTCCTGTGCAGGTGGCACATAAAATACACTATTTTGAGCGCGGCTGTTGCCAGTACCGCCTGACTGGCCTTCATGCCGGTGGCACGTAAAAGCACCCACTACACTGTCGGAGTGGTTGGCGTTAGGAAGGACATCCAACTGGAGAAACTCTGCCAAATCAGATTGGAGCCTGGCGTAGCCATCTGGTTCACCACTCCTCAGTCAAATTGTCCAACCCATGCTAGCATGGAAAGCAGACGATGATGATGATGATATTATATATATATAAAACCATTGCTACTCTGTATTATAATCAATTTCATGTTCATCCATTTATTGTTTCAGTGTAAAGTACTACGACATACAACTGATCCTGACAAGGCAAAAGTTTGTAACAATGGAAAAGTATTAGGCAAGTAGTCTAAAACACTTAGTTTATCCTCTCTCCATTGTTAGTAAAATAATTCATTATCAGTGGATTTGAACACAGAATCAGCAAACTCTAAACAATATTTTACTGCATTGTCTCTGCTACCTCTAATACTTTCATTTTTTAAAATCAATACTCAAAGACCAAACCTGTGCCAACAAGAGAATTTCTTTCAAATTCATAAATAAGATTACAAGTTTTAAAAATTCTAAATTATGGGCTAACATAAAGACAAGATGTTCATAACTAAAATACTAATCAAGTGCTTAGATCTATGCAAATGGAATTGATTGGAACTCCAAGATAACAACAATTATATTGCTAAGGATTAAATGGATCTGGAATACAAACTCTTTCCATGCATCTCAATCTTGTAGTTGTCTCTGTGAACAATGTTATCATTTAAAAAGTTAGCTTTGCTTGAACAAGACAATTTTGATATCTTCAGTATTTCAATCTCATTGTTTTGACTAATATATATTCTAAGAATTTCTTCCTGAACAGATAACCACATACCTTAATTGATAATATTTTATGAAATTCTCTAGAAATTAACACAGAATAAGTTGAACATATTCATATCTGAATCACTGTATTCAGTAAGATATTCTGAGAATATCTTTAAGAGAAGGCAAAATTTCTAACAAATATCTCACCAACTGAAAAGAAATTTGCAGTGATATTAGCCCAAAATATCCAATGATACAATCATCCTGAGACAGATTCCTATTCTTAGAAGTATTCCAATCTGCTGCAGTCAAGGGTTTTGTCAAGTTCATTTAAAACAATTTACTCGTTGTGCTATTGACTAGTTGAAAATGATTGCCCTCAGATAATGTTGGTACTCTTTTTGAGTGATGAAGAAATCTGATTAGCTGTAAGCCTTGCATTATACAAAGAACAGTTGTGCTAAAAGGACAGCACCTATACTAATCAATATGAAAATAATGAAAAATAACTCTTTCAGATTGATTACTACTGAAACTCTGTGTAACATGGTTCTTTTTCTGAAAAGCTAATTACAAATCTAAGAAGCTTATTGTACGAAGAAGAGATGCAAATACTGTATACATTTTTCATTCCCTGCTAGATCAGTATCTAGCAGGGAATGTAAAGATTACCCTATTTTCGTTAACACATATCTTACAGTAATTTTACTGCCTTTGAATAATACAAAATTATTTCTCATATATGGCACAAATCCACATATTTCCAGGAGTTGAGCATATTCAATGGCATCAATTCTCTGTATGCCAATAAATCCTATTCCACCAACTAAATAGTATAAAGTCCACTGTTCCACCATTCCCAGTGAAATCAAAAGACTTTTACTTTTTACCTGTACAATACCAGGAAGTGCGGCAACGTTGCCAATCTGTTTCATAGCAGGTAAAAAGCCTCCAAATCCACGGTTGTTACAAGACTGTTTTAATTCATCAAACATCAGTTTCTCCAAGTGATCATTTACATAAAATAATCCCTCCACCTGAAAGTAGAATATTCCAGAAATCTAATGATTCACTAAAAAGAATAATACATAGATAATAATGTTTGGTGTTTCAATTGGTGTTTCTAAAAAATGACAAAATAAAATATGTAAATGAGAAATGTAGGTCATTCTCCTCAGAAAATTTGATGTAAGCCAAGGGCTCTCAACTAGTTTCTTGAGTATTTTTGTGGGCCATTTGAGCATAAAATATATGAAATTAAACAGAAGAAATTCAATTAAACATCAAATAATGCAACCTAATGGAAAACAAAATAGGTAAATGCAGGAACACACACTGACAAATCATAACGTTTAATTGCATCCTAGTATGTGACAGATGAATTTTCTGTAGATCAGTGAAAATTGCCATGGACATCACTGGTTGTTAAGAGTTAGTTTGGTACTCTACAACAGAATCATTTCATTACACATCTACTTTTACAGTTACAATGAACAAAGCACAACTTGACATCATTTAGGATATGTTTTTATAAAAATCAAACTTAATAGGAACTAAGTGAAAAATTTTAATAAATTGTGGATTTGATGATGTACAACATCCATGAAGCATAATGAAGCCTCACAAAACCCAATCCAACATTGCAGTATGTTACAAGTCCACAGGGCTCACCAACAGAATACAAAAATAGATTAAACTATAGAGAATGTATGCACCCAGTCTGGCACACTGCACCTCAGATTATTAACAACTCTGTGTAGGAATATGCAGAATGATTTTTAAGTAGATGACGGCATATTTGAAAGAAGACATCTACATCTAGGCCATAAATCTGCTCAGAGCTGATTGGGGTTACATAGCAAATGCTTCCCATTATTTTGAAAAAAAGATGCATAAAAATATTTCAAAGCCATCACGCATTAAACTATTTATGAGAACATTCTTATTCTGGTTGGTTGTTATTCTGCCTATGGAGTTGAAGTGAAATCTATTTTAAAGGCAAAATAAGACAAACATATCTTGCCCTTAATCTTTTAGCATTCAGATTATTATCAAATATAAAGCGTGTTTATTTACATTAATCAGGCATTAATCTTGCAGTTTCAAGATTTCAATGATATGATTGTCTATTTTTGAAATGACATTGTAGTGTAGGTGTGAGGGGCCACATATGGCCAGTTGAAATATTAAAAGGTTAAAACAGAGTTTGAACTTATGACTTTGTTGTAAACATTCCAGTACTTGTACTTGAGCATTTCAGTTATTTTAGTTTTCTTTTGTTAAAATTTAAATAATATTTGAAAGCCAACTTTCATGCACTTACATTCATATTGGCAACAAAACCTTTCTTGATTCTCCAACTGCGAGGAGTAACCTTCTCCAGATATTTGAGTTCTTCATTGTAGGTTCTCATGGTTGTAAGTAACGAGAAACTGTACATAGAGAAAACAAACATGTCCATAAAATTAGTGAAAGTTTTTGGCTTGTAAAAATTTAGCAACATTAATAAATGACAAATTGTAATGAATGACAAAATATGGTGTGACCATGAGAGTTGTATATCATTATAGGATAAACTTTCTATCATAGACAATTTCAGAGTATGGAAAATACAAAAAATAAATATATAAAGCTAATAACCTGATCAGTAAGCCTAATACCATGTTCAGTTCAATCCAGCAGGTATCAAAAAAGAATTAATCAAAGAAGGAGACTTGATAAATCTGTTAGAATTATCAACCAAATCTCCCTCAGTCGACCCCTAACATCTTAAAAAAGGAAGAATATAGGATAATATACTCTTAGATATATGACCGCAACAAAATGAACTGGTCAGGACTGGAACATCTTTCATCATAGGTCTGTTCAATCGAAACTGATCAGTGCTAAAACAAAGTAACTGTCAAATTGAGATACATTATCTTTAAAGATTATGACTTAGAGAATAAGGGAGAACTGTGTAAGAAGTGTGTGAGTTCAAGTCCAGTTAGTGGACATGTACACAAACATGGTAACTTTATCACCTTATGATAGAAAAGATCACATCATTTGAAAAAACATTACTCATGGATGACAGCAGCATGAAAAATAGTAAAATTAAATTTGTATTATTATCATTGCCTTTGCACAGCTTCTAACGCTGGAATGTACTACGGTGTCAGCTGTTCACTACCAGTGAACTAATGCTTCCCATTGTTTAGAAAAAAAAGACACATAAAAATATTTCAAAGCCATCACGCATTAAACTATTTATGAGAACATTCTTATTCTGGTTGGTTGTTATTCTGCCTATGGAGTTGAAGTGAAATCTATTTTAAAGGCAAAATAAGACAAACATATCTTGCCCTTAATCTTTTAACATTCAGAGTATTATCAAATATAATGCGTATTTATTTACATTAATCAGGCATCAGTTTTTCAAGTACCTCCGGAGTATTCAAGCGGTTCCAAGCAGTGCTGTTTTCTGCAAGTGCTCCACCCTTATTGCAATCCCTATTTGTTCCATGTATTTCTCAAGATTTTTACTTACTGTTCCCAGGGCTCTGACAAGTATTGGTATTACTACCACCTTTTTCATCAAACACAACTGCTTAAACCTCCCAAGCTAACCTGTCATATCTATCGACTTTTCTTTCTTCCTTATCGCATACCTTGTTGTCAGCTGGGCATGCTATATCTGTGATCTGGCACAGTTTTTATTATTATTTTTTAAGACTTTGTGTATTAAAATATATTAACTGGGAATATTTGTGCATTTATGGAAACAACAGTAGTTAATGACTGATATTGTTTTTATTTTTTACAGCAATTATGGGAAACAATTCTAAACAAGTTTTGGTTTCATTTTAACACCACCAGTGAAACATAGCCATCGACTTACTGCTGCAGTAGTAATGGGAGAATTACTGTGTACAGTCATGTATATTAGTTGAGCCTGGGATGGTGTGATGTCTTCTTGACTTGCATTGATATGGATTTAAGGAAGGTTGACCATCATCTTCTGCCTCACTCTCTTGTCCCTTCCTGATTCCAGTGGCAGAACAAAGTCAAGATGACTAGAGATATTATTATTATTATTAGCTGAGCAGGAAATAGCCTTAAAAGAATAAATAATTCAGAGATACCTCTCTATGAAAAACAATACAGAGCATCACTATTAAGGCAAGTATGTTAAAGAATATGTTTCACTGATGGAGTGATAAGTTCAAAACATGTCTGCAGCATTCTGCCATACTTGTTGAATAATAAATGATTATTTCTGATTTAGGTACAAGGCAAGTAGATTTGAGGGGAGGGAATTAGATGATACTCTCAATCCTAATACTTGACTGGTGCTTTATTTTATGGAAAGCAAAGTTGATCTCAGGGGATCTGAACTCAGAACAAATGAGATATTTTTCTGATACTCTAACAATTCTGCCAGATCACCACCTTAAATAATAATACTATTAGCCATCATATTCTGTTTACCAGTATTTCATAAATTATATATGTTAACACTAATTAAACAGCTGAAACAATGTACTACAAAATAGATAAGATGAGATTAACTGTAAATTTCAAATTTTGCAGTTCAATACCCAGCAGCAATGGTTGCTTAATAGACCACCACTAGTGAGATGGTGAGAAACATCATCTTTTATTTTTTTTCAGACCTTTCTAAATTTATTATTATTTTCAAAATCAGTGTAACAATATATTCTTGTTAGAAATGTGACTAAGAAAAAGCTAACATATGAATGTCTTAATAATAATTTCAAATTTTGGCACAATGCCAGCAAGTTCAGGGAAGGGGGCAAGTCGATTACATTGACCCCAGTACTCAGCTGGTACTGTTTTTATAGCCCCCCCCCCCCGAAAGATAAAAGGCAAAGTCAATCTCAGCGGAATTTAAACTCAGAATGTAAGGATGAACAAAATATTACTAAGTAAGTTTGCCAGGTGTGCTAATGTCTCTGCCAGATTGTCTCCTAGAATGTTTTAATATTGGGGTTTTTAAAGGCAGCGAGCTGGCAGAATCGTCAGCATGCTGGGCGAAATGCTTAGCGGTATTTCATCTGCCATTATGTTCTGAGTTCAAATTTCACCAATGTCAACTTTGCTTTCATCCTTTTGGAGTCAATTAAATAAGTACCAGTTATGCACTGGGGTCGATATAATCGACTTAATCCCTTTGTCTGTTTCTGTTTGTCCCTTCTATGTTTAGCCCCTTGTGGTCAATAAAGAAATAAATATTAAGGTTTTTTTTCTTTTGCCAATTTCTCTATTTATTGAAGTTCAAGAATGGAGGGAAGATCTTTCCACAACAAAGACATAACATCTTGTAGGACTGTTACAATAAAATGGAAACATTGATAATGAGGAATACCAAGAAAAATAAAAAGGAACATGGAAGAGTAGAAGACAAAATTATTTTCAGTGCCTAGCCAAGAAACTGATTTCTAATATTGGCACTAAGTTACTGATTGATTATATTCATCCGAGTCCTTAGTCAGAACTTTTACAATGGAATAAAGTTAGAAGGAAAACAATATCATCATCATCATTTTAACATCCTCTTTTCCATGCTTGTTTATTAAAGCAGATCTTCCATATTTGGATGTCCTTTCTGTCAGCAACCCCCATCTGTTTTCAAGCAAGGTAGTATTTGTCTATAGCCAACATGTTCTCACAGAATATTGGAAATGAATGATAATGCTTATATGAGAGTGACTATCAGGTAAAGTTATTAAAGGGAGACAAACACACATGTGCATGTGTGTGTGTGTATCTCTAATACATTAGAAGTCATCTTGAATGTTGCTTGCTTGCAATGTTATCCAGCATAATGGGAAAATACTATGAATTAAGTTGCCCCTGAAATGTTAATATAAAAGGAATAAAACAAGTTTCACATAAATCACACAAATGGTTTTTGAGGTATTAGGGGTTTTCGGGGTATAAATACCCAAAATGGTGCATAATGGGAAAATATTCCAATAATAACTTAATCCTGAATAGGAAGAAACTCTTACCTTTTGATTAGACACAGTGACTTGACAAGGAAAATATTTGATTTGCTTTTTTACAGTAAATGTTTCTACACGATATTTTAATCATTTAGAAATATTTTTAAGTGAATGTGATTTCAAAAATGTAAGTTGTTTGTACAATAAGTATTTATATTTCAGCTTTCTTTAAACAGACAATATTTTAATGTTTCTTTAAATTATTTTTTTTTGTGTGCATTCAACGTATCTCACCTCCAAAGATTTGGCTGCTATTTCTAGCACGCCCTGCTACCACGTAACAGCTATTTGTGATAAAGGACCCCAAATAGCTATTACATGGTAGCAGGGTATGCAAGAAATAACAGCCAAATCTTTCCTTTTCTGGGTAAAGGAGCCGTTTATGCGTGATTCTGATGTCATATTTGTTGAAAGCATGTGAAACAACCCATTAGTGGGAAACTCAGAGGTCCCTACAACCCTTCCCCACTTTCTTTTCTGGAAGAAAGTGGCTTGTGGTGGGTTTGGAAGTGAGATACATTGAATGCACTTGAAAAAAAACAGTGGGAAAAGTTATTTCACACCAAAGTATGAATAGGTTCTTTACGAAATATTTACCTAAGATCGGAACAGACATGCAAATAGAAGGGTCAATGAGACTGATAAAGCAAGGGCAGAGTATCTGGCAGAACAGAAAGAAAGAGACAGAAGCAGGAGAGATCAGGAATTGGACACTTGGATAGCTGAATGTCTGGCGAAACAGAGGGAAAGAGACAAAAGCAGGAAATGTCACAAATCGGATGCTCATGTGAATACAAATGGAATAAAACAAATTTTGTGTAAATCAGACCATAAGTTACTGAGCTATGTGGTTTTTTCGGGTACCTTTATAAATAACCAAACTGGCGCATAATAGGAAAAATGCTTTGAAAGTAAGGTACCATTGAAATGTGAATACACATGGAATAACAGAAGTTTCGCGTAAATTGGAACATGGATTCCTGAGAGATGCAGTTTTTTCAGATACCATGAACTATTAGTGACCCAATGGGTCGCGGGTAGGGTAGTCTAGTCTAGTGTATATATGTATATATATATATATATATATATATATATATATATATATATATATATACACACACATATATATATATATATGATGGGTTTCTTTCAGTTTCTGCTCACAAGGTTTCTATTGGCTTGGGGCTATAGAAGACACTTGTGCAAGATGCCACACTACACAGCTACTCATACACATGATATTACAGATACATATATATTATATATATATATATATAGTATTTATTTATTTATTTATTTATGTGTTTCAGCCAAGTGGCTGCGGTCATGCTGGTGCACCACCGTGATTTTCACGTTCCTTGCATGGCTCTTCTCCCCCACCTGACATGGTCCAATCAAGAGTTTTGATGGCACATCTGGTGTATAAGAGAATTTGACATAGCTGCCCTAAACTGCGTCTCATTACGAGCCATTGGTTCGTCTGGTATCGTGGAGAGGAAAGCGTCAAGTTTTGTCTTGAAGACCTCCGCATCCATGTATTGTTGATCAGTCACAGGTCATCTCTGATAAAAGACCTGTGATCAAAGGAACTTCAGCTATGATTATTCTATCCGTTTACATACATTGTTTACATTATCTCATGTGTACTTCATTTCTTAAGGCAGTATTATTTGGGGAAGATTTGGTTGCTATTTTTAAATAAGTTGAGCAATCATGTAGAGGCAACCGTAATAGCTAATTCTTAAATCAGAAAAGAGTGGTATATCATAATTCTGGCATGGTCTGTTTTATAATCTATGATATGCCATCCAATCAACTAAAAATCCAAATAGATAAACAATTTATTCCTATATTTTTTGAACAACTGAAATGATACTTGAATTACTTCTTTATTCTGTGAATACACAAGCTTAATCAATAAGTTCAAAACTTTAACAGTATAAATATTAGTATTCAATTTGCAATGGAATACAGTAAAAAACAGATTTAATATTTGAAGTTGGCAAGAAGAGTTTGTAAAATTGCATCTGTTTTAGAAATACAGATAAATAACTTAAAAAGTTTAAGAAAATATTTGGAAAGACAGTACCCAGCAACATTAGTTAATACTGAAACAGAGTGTGCCAAAGTGATAGATATTCAGCAATTGCGAAGGACTGAAGATATGTCACCTACTTTCAATCATCTACATAACATATAAGCCCCAAAATACGGAAGCATATGTCATTCATTAGTATACACCATTATTGAGGAAAGACCTGAAGATGAAAAAGACACTTGGAATATAATAAAAATAATTAAAACAATCAAAATTCTTAAAGATTTCACTAACTTGTACCAAATTACCAACTGAAAATACAATTCTAATAGTCAAGAAATGTGGATGCCATAATTGTAGGATCTATATCAATATTAACCCTTTTGATATCAACCCAGCTGAGAGCATCCTTGATTCTATGACATAAAGTTCCTGCTTTAAAATGATTTAAATTAAAACCTTCCATCAAAATTTATGTTAATTCCTGTTTCAAATACTAGCTTTATAATGATAAAGTAATTTTAGTAAATTCTTCATTGTTTTCAACATAAATTGAAGTAAAGGTAGAATATTTCAACAGAAGTATGGTGATTAATAGTGTTAGGAATTTTTACCATAAGGAATAACTTGTGCATCAGGAAATTTATGTTTTGAAATGTAATGAAGATTACTTAGGACAAACAAGATAAATTTTTAGAAAACTGTTTATCAACAAATCCAAAATCTCAGGACACAAAAGAAACTCATTAGTGAACATTTGAATTTATACGCATTAAATAAATTCCCTAAATATTGGTTTCAAATTTTGGCACAAGGCCAGGATTAAATTGATTCTGGTGGAATTTAAACTCAGAATGTAAAGACAGATGAAATACTGCTAAGCATTTTATTCTAATGATTCTGCCAGCTTACTGCCTTAAATTCCCTAAATATTAAATTGAAATCGAACTAAATTTGACAACGTCATCTCCTTCATTGGACACTAACTCGACTTGCAAAGACCTGTTGGGGCAAGCGAAAGCGAAATCGTGATGGCGCCTGTGCCCAGCGTCGCCTTCCTGGCACTTGTGCCGGTGGCACATGTAAAGACATTCAAGCGAGATCATTGCCAGTGCCACTGGACTGGCGCCTGTGCAGGTGGCACGTAAAATACACCATTTTGAGCATGGCCGTTGCCAGTACCGCCTGACTGGCCTTCGTGCCGGTGGCACGTAAAAGCACCCACTACACTCTCAGAGTGGTTGGCGTTAGGAATGGCATCCAGCTGTAGAACTCTGCCAAATCAGATTGGAGCCTGGTGTAGCCATCTGGTTCACCAGTCCTCAGTCAAATCGTCCAACCCATGCTAGCATGGAAAGCAGATGTTAAATGATGATGATGATGATGATTAAACTTTCTCATTGTACCTCGTGGATGAAACCTTTGCACCACTCAGGCGACAACCCACCAATCCATAGATCTGTTTGAGTAGTCATTGCTGGTGAGGGTTTTATGAGGTCAGAGTGCAAATCCTACCTCAACATCTTTTAGCTGCCTTTTAAGAAATGCAGAGGAAACATTGGGTTCATTCTTAGACATGCTAGTCCCCACACAGAACTAGAGCAATGTGAAATGAAGAGTCTTGCTCAAGAAAACAACATACTGCCTAGTCTGGGAATTGAACCCATAACCTGGTAACCATGAGTACAACACCCTCACCACTAGGTCATGTGCCTTCACAATCTTTGTCAAAATTCATTGATGAATATTGCTTCCTACATAGCTTCATCAATAAACATCAAACCATTTTTTTCAAATTTGATTTAAGATGTTATTTTTGTAGTGTTTTAGATGAAATTTTACATGCTTGATGTGTACACTTTAACAAATTTTTATTGATTTCTTTTAGAATATAATATTGAGGTGCAGAAATCCTTAATTTCAAACATGAAAAAAGAAGAAATGTATTTACTTTTTTTTGCATTAATTCAAGCTTGGACATAATACTTCCCAAACAGCTGCCAATATCAAGAGCATGGGGTGAGGGATGTGATCAGACAGTACACTAGTCGTTTGAGAGATTCCATGGTGGAGATGAGAGCCTTGAAGGTCAAGGAAGTAGAGAATGTCCATCCACCCTTGATGATTAGCATTTGAAAACAACAGTTAACAAAATCCATGACAAAGTGTCAGAGAAATGTTTCATATGCTTGGTATCTGTAAGAAACTGGAAGAAATGAGACCTGCACTTGTTAATCAATGAGGTCCAATTCTGCTCCACAACAATGCTTGACTGCACATTTCCAGGGTGGCACTGCAGAAGCTCACAGACTTGGAATACAAGACTTTACCACATCCTCCATATTCCCCTTTTCACTCACTGACTACCACTCTTACAAGCATCTAGACACATTTTTAAGGCAAAAACTTTGTTCCAAAACTGAGGTCGAAACTGAATTCAAGGATTTCTTGGCATCAAAACCTTTGGATTTATAAATGATCTTGTTAATCAATGAGAGAAATGCATAGCGATTCAGGGATCATATTTTGAATAATTAAATCTTTGTATAAATTCAGTTTTTCAAAAATATAAACTTATATTAAACAAAGACATTTGAAGGCCTAGATATACAGAGTGAAAAAATACAGCCGGTTGGTCATGAATGCTCTTTACTCACAAGCCTACCTTTAAGTTTAAAAAAAAAATTTATTATAACAGCTCCAGTACTTCTTTTAGTGACCTTAGGGGGAAGGAAGGCCAAGTTGATCAGAGTGCGAAGGGATAAAACCAATTACCACAAGGTAGTACTGTCCACCATTTCATTGATTTTGCCACCATTCTCCTCTGACACACACACACAACTAGATTCTGCATAGCTTCTATCTACCAACTTCTATTTTTAAAGATATAGCAAGACACTTGCCCTGGGTGCCATGCAATGAAATTGAAACTGGAACCACATGAATGCAAAGTGAACTTTAAAAATAGGATAGAACTAGAATGTATTTATAAGCATTTCTTTATTGATGTACACAACATATTTATTTCTTTTTATCTATTTCTCCATAAGATAGCTTTTTATAATTTAGCACATTGGTATATTTTAAGGAAAATTAGTTTTTTTACAGGTACTTCTCATAACTGTGAATTACAACTGAGGCTTTTTGTCATCTTGACAAACTGTATCAAAAGGAAATATCTATTATTCATGAGAAATCCTGGCAAAATGTTGCACATGAAGTTATCTTGATTACCCACAGACGATACTCTTCAATACAATACAAAAAGATTTTTCTTCCCACATACAACCATATCATCTGCTACCAGTCTTGAACATTTGTAAATTTGAAAACCAAATCTAATTTGTCAAACCTAAAACACAAGCATGGCACACCTCATAACTGGCAGGATGGAGAACTACACAGGTATTTACAAACAAATCTATTCAAATCACCTATATCTATACCAGTATCTGCCTGACAACAATTCATTACTTTGTGTTGGCCTTATGTAACACCTAGGAGTCATCTTAGTGTTTATACATTTCCTTCTTTATTTGTGTATTGTTTGAATGCTTTAGGTGGTTTGTTGTATGTATGTTTATATAAAGTGCAGATTTACCCACTACTAGAATACATGATATACACTGGGGCACATCTTCGACCATGTTAAATTAAAAAGCTAACAAACTAAATGGTCTGTTAATACACATCTTTAAGTAACTATTATTTCATATGAAGTTTCTAATATCTTTCGTCTCTTTTGTTGTCGGTGATAAGTGTGAGCAGATGCATAATGGTACACTTACTGATGTTGAAAATAAAGATGCGTGGAAGTGCTACAATAAAAAGTTATTAAATATGGAGAATGCATAGGAGAAAGAGGGGTTTTCTTAACACGGACCCAACAGAAGAACCAGCTATCCTAGTCAACAACAGTATGAAAGATAAAGCAATCAAAGATATGAAGGCAAGGAAAACCCCTGGGCCATCAGGAATCATTGCCAAGATGTTTCTAATATCTGGCAGGGTAGTTTATAGCCTAGTCAGCCATATATCTAGTTAATTGAGTTTAACAGCCAGTGTAGCAATATTGCAGTCAACAGTTACAAGGGTAAAGGAGATGCTTTAGACAGAAGTAATTATAGAAGTGTCAAATTACTGAACCAGATTATTACAGAAAGTTATAGTCCAATTAATTATGAAGAGAATTAGGACAGATGAGATACAGTTAAGTTTTGTGTCAAGAAGTACTACTGGTATCTGCTTCCTTATAAGATTTAGCTAAAAGTAAGCCATTGTACTTGGTATTCTCTGACCTGGAGAAAACCTTTGACAGGGTTTCTCACTTTGTGATCTGGTGGATTCCGAGGATGCTAGGAGTAGACATATAGCTTGTGATAGTCATACAAGTACAGGAGTGTTGTTAGCAAAGTGAGAATTAGCAACAAGTACAGCAATGAATTTGGTGCACAGATAAACATTTAGCAATGTTTAGTTACCAGTTCCCTCCAATTTATCATAGTTCTTGAGACTACAACAGAGGAATTTAAGACTAGCTACCCTTAGGAACCACTCTATACTGATGACCTCATTTGTACAGCAGAATTTGCATTAGAATTAGAAAAAAATTTCCAGGTGTAGAGGCAAAACCTGGAACCAAAGGGCCTTAAAGCTAACTTAATAAAGACCAACATTCTAGTTAGTAAGAAAATGGCTCTGCTTGATATGTAGGAACATGTAGAAAAGGTGTAGGTAAAAATTCCATATGGTATACTCAATGCAACTTATGGACTCATAGGGGAGATTAACTGAGAAAGCAGGCTTTGTCTGTGGCAGATGTGCAGGAACAATAAACTCTAAGAACACATGGGAAATAAATTTTCTCGGATGTCCTAAAGGTAGAAGATAGTTTCTGTGACTTAGTGGAGGAAGGATGTTCTAAAAGTATAGTTGCTAGAATAAGCATAAGAAGGAGAAAGCTCAGAGAGCTATCACTTCTGTTGGTAACAAAAGGGCTTCCTTTCAGAGTAAAAGGCAGATTGTATGATGCTTATGTATGAACAGCAATGCTTCATGGTTGTGAGAAGGGCCCCATATGCAGAAAATATGTTAAGACTAGAGAGGAATGAAGCTTGTATGCTCTATTGGATGTGCAATGTCAGTGTGCATGTACAAAGCACAAATCTTGAGAGAAAAACGGGACATAAGAAGACTTAGATGTAATCTGCAAGAAGATGATTTCACTGGTATGCCAGTGTGATGCATACAAATGAGAAGTGTTGATTGCTAAGTGTAGATGGAACTTGTGGAAGAGGGAGATACAAGAAGGCTTGGCTTCTTGCTCTTGCTTGACAGGGCTGGAGTCATTCCAAGTTAGTGGTCCCAGAGGTGTCATCATGCAAGAAGTCGACCAGGTTTACCAGTGCTCTCCATCACTGGTGGTTCCGTGCCAGCCCCTCTGCATCCTCCAAGGTGATGTTGAGCATCTGGAGATTTTCCCCAATCATGTCCAGCCATCGGGTGCTGGGCCTGCCTTGAGGCCACTTCCAACCCACAGCTGCTGCATCGAATGAAAGTAAAGCCCTGGTAGGATGATCTAGTTGGAGACAGTGGACATGTCTGAACCAGTAGATAGCTACAAGGTGGGAGGCTGTGGGCTGATATGTGTGCGTGCAGTTCTTTGTTGGAAACATGATGGTACCATCTGATGCTTTTCAGCACTCTGCTATCGAAACCTTCGATTATCTTTCCAAGGGTCTTCAAGAGGGGCCAAGATAAAAAAACAAAAAAAACGAAGGCTGATCTCAAAATACCAAGCCTCATGGATATGACAATGGACCGAGATGAATGCCGAATTGTTGTGCCTGAGAAAACCTGTCTGAATAAAAGTGAGGTCGTAAAAAGAACTAGGTTTATGTCTATCCCAGTCAAGTCTTCACCACCACATCTTCCAACTATAGCCCCACTCAATTGTTATGAGAGCAGAATATGAACATATTTCATCCCCCTTTGTGCTACCAGGTACCTCCCCATTCTTCCTGGAACCATTTGCTGTTAACATCCATCCCACATTTTCAATATCATCCCATTCTGTGCCTCCATGAGATACATCTGAGGATTGTCATAACCTTATCTGTAACATCCTCTCTTATCTGCTATCATTCTCATCACCCTCTTATATCAGCTATTTATAGCTTCCTTTGACCTTTGCCCCCCATTCACTATAGCCACCCTAACATACCTAACATCAATCTCTGTCACTGTATATCTTATTCCAATCACTCCTCCAACCTGCACATCATCTCCATATTTACTGATCTAACTTCAGGTTTATTATGCTGTTAGTCCCTTTCCTTTCTGTACTCCCACTTGCCACATCCTTCTCCCTAAGCCACTTATATTCTTCCACCCCCACCTCCCTTGCCATATTGATATTTACCACTGACCACATGTCCACCCATGCTTCATTAACTACATTCACCTCTACAACCATTTCTAAAGCATCTACACTTCCTGGTTATGTGTTTGTATTCTCTCTAATACACACCTTCTTGTATCAGGAGTGCATCTATTTGTCTGATTGTGTGTATGTGTGAATATATATATATATATATATATATATATATAGATAAACCTTCATCACCGCCACTATCTATCATAAACACCCAACACCCAAACCAATACAATCATTATCATCTCACCAACTCCTTAATGACCAACAACAGTAACATTAGTATGAACAAGTTAAGCAGCTCCATCTAAATCATCATCATTTTAATACCCATTTTCCATGCTGGCATGAGTTGGATGGGTTGACAAGAGCTAGCAAGCTGGAGAGCTGCAACAGCCTCCAATTGTTTTCATATGGTTTCTACGTCTGAATGCCCTTCCTAACACCAACCACTGTACAGAGCTTTTTACATGGCACTGGCACAGGTGCTTTTTATGTGGCACCAGCACAGGTGATTTTTACATGGCACCAGCACAGGTGATTTTTACATGGCACCAGCACAGGTGATTTTTACATGGCACCAGCACAGGTGATTTTTATGTGACACCAGCACAGGTGATTTTTACATGGCACTAACACCAGTGGGGTTGCCAATTAACTTGCAAGACAAAAACCTCTTTGTTGAGAAAGGGAGTGGAACAGAGTAAAGTGGTTGTGTACTAGGTGAGAGGTTAGAGTATAATAGAGGGACAAATAATTGTTTTATCCCAAGGAGATATTTGGTTACCCTGGGAGAAGGAAGAGAGAAAGTTAGAGACAGTCAGAATGAGAGAGGAAAATTGATGACTTGAAGATTTATTAGGGGCCTACCTACAGGGAACAGTGGAGGGAGGAGTATAAGAGGGTGATGTTCAATAAAAGTGTGAGGAGAGATGTTTAAAGATAGGAAGACATAAGTATAGCAAGTGATGGTGAGGAAAATTGGATTGGCTGGGAGTAAGGTAAATATGTGAAGGCATAGAGAATGTGTAGATAGGCACATGAGAGAGATTGGAGGGGCCTGCAGTAGGCATTGAGAAGATGGAATTTAGGCAGAGGCCAGATAATGGGTGTGTGGGTAGGGGTGGGGAGGAGGGATGGCTGGAATAAGACAAGTTTTTACTCTTACAAAACAATTTAAGCCATCAAGTGAAATTGAAGGTAGTAGCATGAAAAGGAACTGTAAATGTATAACATTGGATATTTAACTAGACCTTATAAAAAAGTGGGAGAAAAAATCAGCTACATTGCCAAAACATTAAAGTTTGCAACATACCACAAAAGATGTTGACTACTCTATGAAGGATGGTGGGAGGATGAGGGACACAATCTTCTAATAGTTCATCAACAGCTATTTGAGGGGTGAAAAACTGGTCCAGATGGACTATATGTAATCTGAACCCTAACCCTAACCCTAACACTAGTTTTGTGAGATTTGGCTGTTATTTCTAGCATGTAAATAGCCTGCTTGGTGGGGGGGGGATTGAAATTTTTCAAAAAATTTTTTTTCAGAATCGGAATCTCCATAGCCTAAAACGTGGGATTCCGTAAAAAAAAATTAATAAATAAGGGGGGGAAAGGTTCAGATTACATATAGTCCATCTGGACCAGTTTTTCACCCCTCAAATAGCTGTTGATGAACTATTAGAAGATTGTGTCCCTCATCCTCCCACCATCCTTCATAGAT
>NC_068986.1:64125173-64127727 GCF_001194135.2 Octopus bimaculoides
CTCTATGAAGGATGGTGGGAGGATGAGGGACACAATCTTCTAATAGTTCATCAACAGCTATTTGAGGGGTGAAAAACTGGTCCAGATGGACTATATGTAATCTGAACCCTAACCCTAACCCTAACACTAGTTTTGTGAGATTTGGCTGTTATTTCTAGCATGTAAATAGCCTGCTTGGTGGGGGGGGGATTGAAATTTTTCAAAAAATTTTTTTTCAGAATCGGAATCTCCATAGCCTAAAACGTGGGATTCCGTAAAAAAAAATTAATAAATAAGGGGGGGAAAGGTTCAGATTACATATAGTCCATCTGGACCAGTTTTTCACCCCTCAAATAGCTGTTGATGAACTATTAGAAGATTGTGTCCCTCATCCTCCCACCATCCTTCATAGATTAGTCAACATCTTTTGTGGTAAGAACTTACCTTTTACGATATTATGATCCTTATATATTACCTGACATATTTCTCTTTTTTTTTTTATGCATACACGTACTGTGTTTAAAAATTATTCTCATACATAAAAGTGGTCGTGTTGTTTTTGTTTTTTGCTGTCGTTTTTTCTAAAGGCATTATCACATTACTTTAAAACATGAAAATAAATGGGAAAAATTGATTTCGCGTTACAGGTTTGAGGAACGCATTACTGCCGTAACACGGGGCATTCTTGTATTTACTTAACACACGTTTATCATGACGTTTGTAAACGACTGAAATCACTTAAATTACAAAGATTTATCAAATTATTACTCTCCTACATATGTATATATGTAGCGAATAATAAACATAGATGTATATAGCTACATTTATGTGCACATTAAGTGTGTGTGAGAGTACACACACATGTGACACTTAAATACGCAATACAATATTTGGAAGAGTATTTGCGTGTGTATATGAATTTTTGTTTGTAATATGTAAGATCAGTATAAAATTTCCATACCATTTCTGAGCACCATTCCTTACAGTAGTAGTAGTAATAATAATAATAATACTTTGAACGAAATTCTTAAAGTAAATTAAAACCAGACATATGTAGGTATTCAATCCTACGAGGAAAATTGAAAATTAGCTTATCAAAGATTGAGTTTACCTACTTTATAGATAGATATATTTAAATAGTGCTGCAGGATCATTAAGTGATATTTGAAAACCAAATCAAAATTTCTAATTAAAGTATGTGAGGCATGATCATTGCTAGTAATAATTTTTTTTCAAGAAAATGGAATCAAGTTACCCAAGGGTAAGAATTCGTTATTTAGGCCTACATATGCAGACAGATATAAATGATGTCAATATAATAGGTAGAACGTTTAAGTATACTTTGGATATACGTACTTAAGCAATTTATTACAATTATTTATATATATATATATATATATATATTATATATATATATATATATATATATATGTATGTATGTATGTATGTGTGTGTGTTTGTATATCGGAATGATGATATATCAGTAGCAATAACGAAAGAAGACGTATTTGAATAAGAAAACGATAATAAAATTATTATTAAATTTGATTTAGTCGGTCAGGCTGGTTAAATTTAAATTAAAATATTATATAGCAATGTATTTATTAAAATATATTTACCGGCTTTGTTAAAGACAGCAAAGACAGAGAATAAAACCTCCGACCGGTTCCACGTTTCTGTCAATTCAATTGCAAAGAGTTTAAAGACACGCAACTCTACAGGGAAAAGAACAAAGGGAGAAAAAAAAGTAAAATTAAATTAAGTATAATATTTAATAAACAATGACGTTTCTAATATTTATTATGTTTATTAAATATTCCTTTCTGCAAAGAAAAAAATCAACTTTGAAATAAAATAAAATAAATTGTATTCGCAAAAGTTCTTTGTAAATGATGTAAGCGACTTATATAAATGGTGAAAGTAATATACGTTTTGGTTTATTAAGTTTTTATAATTTTCTTGCGTTATATAGCACAAAGATTTACGTACGAAATAAAACAAAGCAATATCTTCAAACATATGTGTATATATTTAAATTTTGAACCCTTTTTGTCTTACTTTGGCCAGATGAATATTTAGATAATACATTATAGATTATTCTAATTACACCTACTAAGCGGCCTTTCTGTAGTTTCGAACATTAGCTAAATCCGGCCTCATTTACTTGATGGTATCAATTTATCTCCATTCATTTGGTAAGTTCTTAACTGATTTACACTAAACAAATAATGCATTGTTTTTTATAATTAATATTCAAATATGTATTTCATATGCTGAATCTGCAATTATATTTTATGAGCCTCAATTTTCACGACCAAATTCAACCCTAAACTGTCCTGGTACCCGCCTTTGACTTGACCATTGCTTAATGTCTGCTTACCGCTCTCTTCTTTATAAATAAATAAATATATTGGTGAGGTTTCTTTTCTCTCATTCTTTAAAAACAAAGCCATAAAATTTAATCCATACGTAATCAGATAATTATTGTTATGTTTTGAATTCGCTTTTTTTCAAATAATTTCTCCCTAAGAAACCGCTGAAAATTCTCAACTCCAGACATAAATGAAGTTTCCTA
>NC_068986.1:64128213-64134046 GCF_001194135.2 Octopus bimaculoides
TATATATATATATATATATATATATATATATATATATATATATATATAATGAGAGAGTGAGAGAAGAAAAATAGCCAAAAGCAATAACTATAAGCTTAATGATTTTGTTTTTGTTTTTCCTCAGTTTTGCCGTCGAGTTAGAGGCAAGCTTTTACCGAGGCAGTTCTGAAACTTGGTTCCGAATCACTGTTGTAGCCTATTTCACTTTCGGTTACCTGTTTATTGTTCTTGGAAAAGGAATGAACACTGTGCGGTATCATATTTTTACCCGTGTTTACGCGAGAAAGAAAAGCTTGTTTCAGTCACACTTGTTGTTATTGTATTATTACATTTGTTATTGGTTTTATGGCAAGTGCTGTGGAAATGGCGTAGGCAGTTGAGAGCTGACTCGATATTGATATATTGTCCAGTACTGTTGTACTTCAACTGTTCTTGTGTTCAAATCCTGCTGAGGTTATCTCATCGGATTCGGTAGCTATAATCAATTAGTGTCTTTTCAATCCATTACGCATCGTTCTGTAGAAAGAAATGGGCTTCCTGTCTGGTCAAAAGTCATTATTGCAATGATTGCTATCGCAGTTTCACATATCGTCAGTTGTTGCCTTTGAATTTCGTTGTTTCTAGCTTTCTTTATATTTTAATAACCTATGCATGCAAAATTACTCCCAACATATTTACAGCACACACACATTATCTTTCTATCCCCCCTCTCTCTCTCTCACTCATACCTTTCCAGATTCACTCGAAACTTATCTATCTTTTACACACCCCTAAGTATTTTCGCTCATGCATTTAGTTCAAATTCTCTCATAAGCAAATATACCTGCATCTAACTTGCAGATCATTTCTATACTTATTATGTAATATATTATTACTGAGTGCTTGTGAGAACAAGGTTAGCACACGGTTAATCGAGTCTACATCTCAGTTTCAATATTGGATAGAAGCTAGTTCACTCACTCCACGAAGTGGAGTGGTCTCTTCTCGTCTTCGCGAAAAGTGAACACTTCTCTCTCTTTTCCTGCTCGACAGTCACCAGGGATAATCAATTATCTATTGATGGATAACCTCTGATCACGAAAATGGAAAAGTCATACAGTCCTATATTTATTACAACAACAATGCATGGTCTTAATAAGTACTTATCTTTGTTTCGTCGGCAATTCTCTGTTATTGGGGCTCCTAACTGTGGTCTTTGGCAATATGTTCCATTTACCTAAAAGCATTACATTATATCTTTACCATTATATTATTCTTTCGCTCTCTTTCTCATTGTAATGTTTTGGGAGTTTTCTAAAATATGAACTCTCTGTCCAGATTTATTGTTGATCAGCATTCCAATCACAGTTCATTTACTTCTCGGGCATCTAAGGGCATTTGGATTGTGTGACGCTAATGTTTAACCCTAGGTTAGCCTAGTCGGACAGATACGATCTAAGGCGTTCCAATTGTGACCGTTACTGTCTTGCTTTTAAGTGTTATACGTCTAGGATTGCATTAACCACTGATTATTATGATTTTTTTAAAGATGGTAGGGTGTGATTTGGCTATTTGGCTGCTATTTCTTACCGAAGCTTGAAGTTCTTCCGATGATTTTCATATCTTTTTCACATACTGCAAATGAGATGAAAGAAGTAGAAGTGAAATTGTTATATCTAAGAATCAAAACTGAGTTTTGTCTTGAGCTTACCTCTTGCTCTTCGCATCTCGATTCTTCTTCGTAAGAAATATTGGTTTATAAAATACTCCTTTATTGTGAAAAATGGTAGGGCATCTGATTAAATACTTTAAAGAAGTTTTATCTTGTCAACGTTCTTAGTGTAAACCCCGGCAAGGTAAAGTTTCCATTTCATTTGTTCTTTGAGTAGCGATGAAGTACTAGTAATACACCCGGCTGAATGTAATTTCATACCACGTCTTAACAAATTGGCTATGTACAAAATCCAAAGAAATCAATATTGATGATTAGTGTTGCTGTTTTAACCCTAGGTCGAACCTAACCGACCACTTCCAGTCATAACCATCCCATCCATCTCGGAGATTGCTGAGTAGTATTAATTCAACGTATACTTCCATTTTCAAGACAATAAACAGTCACATGAGGGAGATTTGCCTGCTATTTTTAGCAGGGTCTCTGTTGTTTCGATCTAGTGAAGGCAGTTAAGAGCGTCTTATATTATTTTGTTTTGTTCACTGTTCTGAGTTCAAATCCTTCTGAGGTTAACTTCATCCTCCCCACCCTCTCTCTCAAGATCTAGCCAAAAAAAAAAAAACAGCTTTGATTTGTAAATAAGTTCTTTATCTTCACCCCCACCCCTATTCGCTTTCTTTGTGTAGTTTGTTGACAGTGCAGCGTTTTCTCACAAACTTCCAAATGGATAATTGAAGTTTTGCTTGTTGATGTTTCTACAATATGATGTACATCGGACTACATTATTCCAATGTGTCCTGCCCTTCCTTCTTTTAAATGATACGATGAAATTAAAAGTTGTTCCTGCTATTTTCTCTGACTTCGAACCACTCCGAAGAAACTCCGGAAAGCACTGAACTATTCTAGCTTCTTGGGAAAGTAATCTGATTACTGAAAGACAGACCTATCTGGTATTTTCTTGTAAATCTAAAAATGTTGACACCGGCCCGATCATAATTATTTACTTCTCGATTGGTGGTAAACGAGGCACTACTACTAAAAACTTAGCGTGGAATTTCCTTAGTAGGAATAAAGGACGGTGGGTGATACTGCTTCCGCCTATCATTAAATATTTACTTGGCGCTACAACTACTTTCATTAACAGTAATTATAGTTTTCCTCCCCTCGTTTGGAATGGACAAATTTCTTAGCACAAACCAAAAGCATTTAAAAAAAAATTTTCAAGAAGTTTAAATGAAAGGCGTGAAAATAATACGGGTTTATTTTTTTAGTGTAAAAACTAAGTTATGAAGTGGTTACTGTTCGTCTTCCGATTAACTATCTCTTGTAAATTAGTGGGGTTAAAGGTAAATACACGGTCTATTTATGTATGTGTGTAGAAAACGTTCCAGAGCTCCCTGGTATTTCAGCCAGGACCATCTACACTGTTTTCAGACATTGTGTACTTGGAGCCACGTTACCCGATGTGTCTTTTTACGTAAAATGCTCTTGTGTTGTAGGCAACACGTTTATATGTGGAAGTTTCATGCTTTTGCTATTTTTCTATCTCCTCTACGCGCGTACATGTTCAGTTTATTTTTATTGCTTTGCATTCTAATATTAGCCGGAGTATTCAGACATTTGAATCCAATTGTTTACAACTGTCAAATAGTTCTATGTATTTGTTGTGGTCCCTTTTGAATCATGTAGTTTCCACTTTTGGGACACTTAGCAGTTGTACTTAATTTTATACCTTCGTCGGTATTCGGACACCTTTTCCGGATTTAGCGTCTTTTCATTTATTTATTTATTTTTCAGGGGATGTATTGGTGAAAAATACTTCGTGATTGATAAGTAGCTAATGAAGTCTTTCTTAGGTTGTAGAAATATCACTATTCTTCTGGTAGAATAATAATTTTTCTTATATGCCTCACTCGAACTTTTGATTAAATATCTTTCCTTTTAGTTTAAGTTTTAGATTAGGTATGAAACAAGTAAATATATATATATGTGTGTGTGTATATATATATATATATATATATATATATATATAAAACAGTGGTGTGTAACAATTAAAATGATAAAATGAGAGGAAGAACTGTATTAATTGGTTGAAATGACCCTTTATTTTCATCGTTACACTGTAAGATGCAACTTCTTTGGGTTGAACAATGACTATTCACAGTACTGATATCCAGTCTGTAGGTAGTTAAATTCATCTTTTGTTGACTGCTAGAAGATTGGTGGGAAGGAGTCTACCTCTCTAGGCTGGCAAGTCGATAGAGTGAAAGTTGTATTGGCACTTGATGACAATCCATAAATGGATGCTCTTCAGCTATGCACTGAGTGAACAAAGAGGTAGAATTGGTTTAAGGTTCCATATTGGTATTTTCTATAACTAAATTAAGTTAGGCTAGACAAAAGGTTTTCTGTCTCTTATCTGCCTGAATCCTATTTAGTCTAAGAATGTTCACAATAGAACTTAATTAAGTGTGGCTGTTGACTTTCATAAATTTCTTAGTGCAAAAGCCAAGAACAATAGGAAAGGAACTTGTATAGAAATGTAGATTCTGTTTCAAATCCTGGCGTAGAATCTAAGATGCTATATGTAACATATGTGTAATACCATTTTTCCATGTTTGCTTGGGTTTGACTGAATTCATCAAAGCAGGTTTCTATGGCTGTGTACCTCACCTCTATGTCCAAGCGATTTTCCCCCATGGTGAATATATTTTCATGGAAGATTGGAAATGAATGACTCTGCTTGTATAACTTGCGACATACATTTACCACTGTTACATGGTGTTAAGATAAGGAGTCACTCCACTCCGTGGGCATGTGAATGTGTATGTGCATATATAGAGATGTGTATAAATAAATGCAGATATATGTATTTGTGTAAGTATGTATACATGTATGTATATATACATACATACATATATATATATATATATATATATATATATATATATATATATATAGGTGCAAAGTGTCTTTTACTATAGCCTTGGGCCGACCAAAACCTTGTGAGTGAATTTGGTAGACAGAAACTGAAAGAAGCTTGTCATATATATATAATATATGTGTGTATGTCTTTGTGTTTTGAACCTATCACCGCTTGACAACCAGTGTTGGTGTGTTTATGTTCCTCTAATTTAGTGGTTCAGCAAAATGTATGTGTATCTAAAGAAGTACACACAGTAAAGTGCAACAGGCAATTAAAATTCAGGCTTGGTTGTGGGTTCCACATGCCACTTCAGTATCTAGTGTAGTATGATGTGGGGCATCAAACTTGCGATAGGCTAGTGTGCAGAATGCAAACCAAATAATAATAGTTTCAAATTTTGGCATGGGGCCAGCAGTTTTTGAGGGGAGTGGAAAGATGATTACATTGACCCCAGTACTTGACTGGGACTTATTTTATCAACCCTAAAAAGATGGAAGGTAAAGTCAGCCTTCATGGAATTTGAACTCAGAACGTAATGATTGACAAACTGCCACTAGCTTAGTGGCATCTTGCCTAACTTGCTAAAGATTCTGCTAGTTTGCTGCTCAATGCTTTCCAGGACATACACATTTCACCAAAATGACAAAATCATTACATAGAAGTAGTAGAAGTACAATCATGTACCTCATCTCATCAGTGTCCAAAAACTAAATACAACAGTTGATGTTAAAGCTCCAAATATATACACTTTGCTCCCCTGTTGTACAAATAATCAACAATCTCGCATGTCACATAAAATAGTAGGGAACAGACAAAGTAGCACATCAAGGAAGTCCAAATGATGCCACACCCCTCTCAAAACCAAATATGTGTGACCAGGGAGAGGGCAAAAAACTCATAAAACCATAAAAAAAAGTAAAAGTAAAAGGGAGAAGAAGCACAGAGATTAAAAGGTCAGCTTAGGTTATAAATCAGTAGAAATACCAAGAAGATAAAAACACATACACGGATATACGCACCTATCATCATCATCGTTTAACGTCCGCTTTCCATGCTAGCATGGGTTGGACGATTTGACTGAGGACTGGTGAAACCGGATGGCAACACCAGGCTCCAGTCTGATTTGGCAGAGTTTCTACAGCTGGATGCCCTTCCTAACGCCAACCACTCAGAGAGTGTAGTGGGTGCTTTTACGTGTCACCCGCACGAAAACGGCCACGCTCGAAATGGTGTCTTTTATGTGCCACCCGCACAAG
>NC_068986.1:64137037-64139760 GCF_001194135.2 Octopus bimaculoides
TGATTTGTGGCTGAATCTGTTTTTAAGGGTTGGCTTCAAAGGTTGCATTCAGTTTTCTTTTAGTATCCATTATGCTACTGAGTCTATACTGTTTTTGGTTAAATCCCAATGAGCCAAGTTTGTCTCAAGTTTGATCTCTGGTTATGGCACCCCACTTACACATGTAATTTCTCTGGAGAACTATTTGTGGCACAGCTTACATTCTCCACTTCCGGATACACAAGCAAAAGACACAAAAGAAGTGAACTGGGTGACTTGAATTTAACTGTCTGCCCAGTGGACTGACCAACTGACTGGAGTATAGCAGGTTAACTGAATGATGCTAGGCATATTGATTGCCTTGCAAGTAGACTGAAGGAATCTGTTGTAACAGTTGGATTAACAGCCTAGCACATGAACTGACTATCAGACTAGTATTTGAACTGATTGACTCTGTACACAGCAAGTGGGTTGACTGCATCTCTAGCTGGTGGACTCATTGCTTGGTGGTTGCACTGACAGTTAGGCAATTAGATTGACTGTCAGGCAGTTTGGTTGACTGACTGTCTGTCTAGCAGGTTGACTGATTGTTTACTTGCTTTGCTGTTTTACAAAGTGATTGATTATTAATCTAGCTGGAGAATTGACTGACTGTAGCAGAAAGACTGATTGCTTGTCTAATAGTGGACTGACTGATTATGTCTAACAGATGGACTATTTGTCTGTCTAGCACTGTGTTACATGAACTGAATAATAATTGTATCTGGGAAGTATAGAAATCCACTCAATTGACAGATGGATTGTTTGGTATGTAGACTACATGTCTTTCTAGGTGGGTAGACTAGCAGATAGTCTGTTTGGTTGTCAACCTAGCAGATGGACTGACTGGCTGAACTGTCTAGCAGGTAGATTATCAATTGGACCGACACTCTTGACAAACTTGCAGCTGGAAAAACTATCTGGCAGGTGACTGGCTAATTGATTGATGGACATCTTGTAGGAGGACTGATTGTAGGTAAGTTGACTGACAGTCTCTGTATCAAATGAACTGTCTGACTAGTAGATGGACTAACTCCCTGTTGACATGACAGGTGGACTAACTGCCTCTCTAGCAGGTGGACAGACTATTGTTTATTGGGTTAATAGATTGACTGACTATTGAGTGGACTAAATGACTGAGTGACTGTCTGCTTGTCAGCTAAGTGAACTGACTGAGTCTGCCTAGCATGTGGAGTGATAGTTTGTCTTGGAGCTGTCTAAAAGATGAACTGAATGAGCTGCATAACTGTTAGATTGACTGATTTTCTGTATAGCTGATAAAATGACAACTGTGTTGAGTAGATGGACAGACTTGAGTAATTGGCTGTCTAGCAGATACACAACCTATTTATCATACTGATTGAGTGATTGGTATTGTCTACAAGATTGTGTATTACTATATACTTTCAAGAGGTCTACATCTGCCAATATACATATAATTTTGATTAAAATTCTTTACATGTATTCTGTATTGCTGTATAAGATAGGAGATAACTCTGAGTGTACCAGTAATATATTTGTATGTATATATATATATATATATATATATATATATATATGTATGTGTGTGTGTGTGTGTACATATGCATGCATGTATGCTCATGTATATGTGTATGTATATCTAGCTTTCTGTATTCATGTATATGTTTATATGTTTGCATATGTGTAAAGTGTCTGGTTCTGAGGCGAGATATGTTATTGACTTAGGACCTGTCTATTTGTTTCCGTTTATAGATTGAAAGACAATAGCATAATACATGCAGTGGAGGTATCTACACTGTATCTTTCTGTAACTGTTATGTTGAACATTGGCAAACCTCTTACATTCTATTTTTTCCTTTCCTTTGTAAATCTGATGCCTAGCTTCTTCCCTAGCTACCTGATAGAATAATCTTCTGTTTCTATTTTCCCAGTCATTCCAAGTCTGTCTTTTTACTTTTATAGCTATGTTAACCTCACTGTTCCACCACATACAGTCTGGCTGGCAGTTTGCGCCAACCATAGATTTGATGTGAGTAGGATGACCCATAGGAGCTTCCAGTTGTTCTCTATGTTATAGGTCTCTATCTTCCTTTTCATCAAATGCTTGACGTAAAATCGCTTTAAATTTCTGTTTGCTGGATCTTTAAGCTTCCATAACTTCCTTTTCCAGACTGGTTTTTGTCTCTCCTAGTCTGAACTCACTAGCCACGAACCTATGTTGGGTTGTACTTCTTTACCAGGGAAAGATTTTACATTCCCAAGCATCTGTTTAACCCATTTCCTGGTGAGGATGTCAGTCTGGCTTATGTGCCCCCCACTAGATTGATAGGTAATCAGGTGGTTGGCTGGCTTCTTAAAGTTAGCTTTGCACATCAAGTCATTTGCATTGCTGACCTCCAACAGCTTTGTTCCTTCCTGATTTCTAGAACCAAAGCTGTAACCTCCATGTAAGCCCCAGGATCCATTGAGGGTGTTTCCCAACATGTCTGTTGAAGCCACCTGCAATAATATGGTCATTGTCATTTATTATTGAGGTAATCTGCAATATGGTCTTGTAAAATTGGTCCTTTTGTTTCTCTACAAGCCCAAATTGCGGAGCATAGGCAGAGATAAACACCACTGTTGCTTTATCCAAGACTAGTCTCATTTTAACTATCCTATCACACACTCTGACTATCTTGATTACTTATCCACCCATATATATATATATATATATATATATA
>NC_068986.1:64140190-64161294 GCF_001194135.2 Octopus bimaculoides
GTAGCTATATTTTTGAATAGAACTTATTTTCGATAATTTCAATTGATTTTAATCGATTTAAATTTCTTTTCTATTTGAAAATTGGTTATGAAACACGTGTAATCTTTTTATTATATTTATCTTATGATATTTACTTTACTTTATATTATACTCATTTATTGTGCTTTTAATTATTAATTTTTCTATATGTGATAGTGGATTTTCATCGATGAGTTCTTGAAAATTGGTTATTTTCCCTAAAACTATATATTTTATATATATATATATATACACACACACACACACACACACACACACACATGCACATACATATGGATTGTGGTGGTGCTTGTGTTTGTTTCTTCTTGTGTGGACATACATAATGTTTGTGAATGAGCCTCACCATCATACAAGAGGTGTTCTTTGTTTCCAATTTTCTGTGGAAACATGTTTGGCCATGGAAAAACATTAGCTTGTAAAACAGGTGAGGGCTGGTGACAGGAGGTAGCTCAGCTAGCCATAATAAATTTTCCTCAATGAAATCTGTCTTACCCATGCAAGCATGGAAAAGTGGATGTTAAGCAATGATGAAGCTGACTATGTTGATATACATACACTTCTTTGTTTCTTCGTAATATTCTTTGCAAAAATTGTTTATTGATTTGTTACAATTGGGTGATTAAATATCCATCTTCAAGAAATCATAATCAGATATTGTTTTAGTGAAGACAAAAGTAAAAGAGGATGAGAAGAAATCGATTGTGAAATACACACACACACTATCTTTAAGATAGTGTGTTTTACATTGATTTGATAGCATTGTATCATATATTCCTATAATGTAAATTCTGATTATTTTGGAATTTGTTCTGAAATAACGACTGTAGTAAACATGTATTTTTAAAAATAATAATCATTTTTTTTTGTCTTGCAAGTACTTGGTGACCCTGTCAGTGCAGGTGCCACCTAAAAGCCCCCAGTCCACACTGTAATGTGGTTGGTGTTTGGAAGTGCATCTAGCTCTAAAAATCTTACCAAAACTGACCTAGCCAGTGCTTCTGTCACGTAAAAAGCACTACTGACCTCGCCTGTGTTTGTGCCATGTAAAAGGCACTAAGTCCATTCTGCTGAGTGGTTGATGTTAGGAAGGGCATCCAGCAATAAAGTCCTCCCAAAACAGTCACAGAAGTCTGGTGCAGGCTTCTCCTTGGCTGGCTCTTGTGAAACTGTCTTACCCAGTTGCGGGGAGAGAGAAAACTGCATTAGTAGCTAGCTGTTACTGATTACAGCTGAGTCGAAGGGAGTAATGTGACACAGTCTTGGAGTTGAATCTTAAGCACTAGGCTACACACCTTCGTGTATGTGTGTGAGTGTATGTGTGTATACATGCCTATGTACACACTTTCACGTGTGTATGTGTGTACGTATGCCCATGTGTTTAATAGGTGAAATTGACAAGGAAGAGGGATTATTGATATTGAGAAATATAAGTGACTTTCAGCTGAATTATTTTAGGAAAGACAAAGTTCTTCAATGAAACAGTGTTACATATCACAATAGAAACTAACTTTGATTGTATACCACCTAGAACCTTAGACCTTACCATAAGCAATGTGGGAAATTTTTTCATAAATAAAAGCTCTAACCATTCTCCTAGCTGTTTATGTAACTTAGTTTTTAATATTAGTAGGCACATCATATTGTCTCTAGATCAAGGCACCTTTGTAAGTGTATTTCATTATTACAGTGTAATAAACATAAACAACAGATTTTCTTGGAAGATACAATATGTCAAAATTTCATGCCTTAAAGCACTGGAACAGAAAATGCAGAATATTGTGATAAAATTTTATCTTCAGTTTAAGTGGAAAACAAACAGAGCAAAAGAGTTTCTTAATTTATTTCCAGCATTTCTCCAAGAACCACTACAGGAACCATAATATCTTCAACAGAAATGTTGTAAAGTTAATTATTCTGTATGTAAAATCTTTGCAAGTCCCATCAGAAGTTACAATACTCAGTAGCTTATTAACATAACCACCTCAAATTCAGATCTTGTACCTACCTGTAACTGTATCAATTCTGATAGTTGTCTATTTAATGGTAACTGTTTTATGAAATCTGTATAATACAGCACTAGACTACACTTGAATGACAACTAAAATCTTACATTGCACTGACCAAACTTAAAGATTCAGATTTATCAGCATAGATATTCCTTTAGTAACCCTCATAGACTTCCTCTAACTGTTTTGTTCAAGTATATTTGGCTTTTCATAGTGATGGTCCAACACATGTATAATAATATTGCTTAGTCTATCCTGGATATGTAAAACTGTATTGCCTTTCACTTATGCCTAACTAGACAAATGCTTATCTTGTACTAGGATTCTTACAGCTTGAATTTAAAATTGTAACTTTTAACATCATGCAAGCATTTTCCTAAATATCTATTAGCTTATGATATACCACCTCTATGTACAATACTGGCTTTGATATGACTTGACGAGACATTATTTCTGTGGGATATTGCATTTGTTTTTCTTATCTTTTTTCTTTACATTTTTTAATAACATTGTATCAATGAAGAGTACTAATATATTCATGTATTTATATAGGTATTTCTTTCTCTCCTAATTACCTCAACATAGCATAAATTTTATTTCCAGTTTTGTTTAATGATGATTCCCCACCCCCTTCACATTGATTTTCTTTTATCCTATTGTCTTTTACTCCAAATAAACAATTGTGTTTGTATATCCCTGTAAAAACATAACTGTATATATATTATGTGTACCTGCATGAGTGTGTGTGTGTGTGTGTATATATATATATATATATATATATATATATATATAATCTCCTCATTTAACACCCCTCATCCATACTGGCATGCGTTGGATGGTTTGAAAGGATTCAAGTTGCAGGGCTGCATTGTTCTCCTATGCAAATGCTTTGGCATGCTGTTGATGAGTGGATACCCTTCCTAACACCAATCACCTCACAGAATGTACTGAGTGCTTTTTCTTGAACCTGTACAAGTGAGATCACCTTGCAACTTGCCTAAAGTGGCCCTTATAACTAAAGGAGATTGATGAGAGGGTGAAGTATGAAGAGAGGAACCGGTTTATAGTCATGAATGTGATAGTGGAGAGAGCATTATAGGGGCAGAGAGTGTAGAAGGGATAAAGGAAAAGGAAGGGATTAGTGTCAGGTTAGTGAGAAAGGGATTTAAAGAATGGTGAAGGTGGCAAAGCAGTTGTGTAGAAGTGGTTCAGACAATTAAGAGTCTATTTCTAATATGTTCATAGTACACATTGCTCCACTGCATTTACTATATCTGTGATTCCACTATATCTCCTGTGTATTGATAGCTTATTGGGTACAGCACATGGAGTTTATACCTACTCCTTTCCTGCATATCAAGCAAGGCCATTTCCCTGATGATAACTGGAGTCTGTCTTCTTTCCTTGTCTATTAACACCTCAGTCTTAGCTTACTTTGAGAATACTTGGATTGTAGGTTTAGATTCCATGCCTGAAATTTCTTCTAATTCCATTATAAATTAGCTATGTGAATTAGATAATTGACATATAAGAGTTCTTGTGGACAGCTGATCTTAAACTCATTTGTGATGGTGAGAAGGACTATGTTGAACAGAAGAGCCTTGACAGTCCCCTACCTTCATATCAAATTCCTACTCAAACTCACTGTGGATTCTCACTGCATCTTCATACACTGCTTAAACAACTCTCACAATCCATTTATCTACACCTAGTTTCTTCATGACCACCAAATTATTGAGTGCAACATTCGGTCAAACACTTTCTCTAAGTCGAAGAATGCTAAGGGTAGTGGTTTACTCTTAACCAAGTATTTCTCCTGCTGTTGTCTCACTAGGAAGATTGGATCTCTGTCAAACACAAAGCCAAAATACATCTAATCTAAGCTGACTATTTTGGATCATTTGTGTTATGATTTTCTCTCTGACCTTCATAACCTGCTCAAATAATTTGTTGTCTGTATAACTTACTCTCACTAAGGGATCTCTTTTGTTCTTGTACTAGTTTACCATGACATTGCTATGCTACATATGTATTTATATGTATGCTTATCTACATGTATGAGGTGGTTTCAAAAAGTTCCCGGACTAGTTACATTCAATAAAGAAAATGACTTCTTTACCTAAGTTTTAACATTATATCCTTTGAAATAGTCACCTTGCACAACAATACACCTGCCACTTTTGGAATCCAGCCTGGAAGTTGTTTTCTGTAAGCAAGTCGAGGATCTTATGCAATTTGCTTTAGATCTCAATAACAGTGTTGAAAGGGTGATCTTTGAGCTGCATTTTCATTTTGGGAAGAAATGGAAGTCTGCAAGTGCCAAATCTGGTGAATAGGGCAGATGTGGAAGCAATACCATGTTTTTGGCAAGAAACTCACAAGTGAGGAGAGCTCAGGGACAGTGCATTGTCATCATGAAGAATCCAATTCTTTGCACTCCACAGATTCTGTTGCTTTTGCTGAATGTCCTACCTCAAACACTTAAAAATGTCACAGTAGAACTCTAGATTAATGATCTGGTCCTGGGGGATGAATTCTTGGTGCAAAATACTGCGGATGTTGAAAAAATGATGAGCATACTCTTGATTGAGCTGCAGCTCTGTCATGTTTTCTTCAATCATGGAAATAAAGGGTTCTTCCATTGTGATGACTGCTGCTTCATCTCAGGGTTGTACCCATAGACCCAACTCTTGTCACCAGTGATAGTCCTTGACATGAAGAATGATTCATCAGCAATACGCTGACAGAGATCTTAACAGACTTTGACACGATGTTCTTTCTGTTCAGTAGTCAGCAGGCAGGGGACAAACTTGGCAGAGGCACGCTGCATGTTCAATTCAGATGTTTGGATTGCCTGCACAGATCCATACGGCTGACCAGCAACATCAGCCATGTTGTTGATTGTCCTCTGACAATCCTCATGTACAAGCTGATGAATTTTCTTTACATTTTCAGGAGTGACACCTGTGGCAGGTCTTGCAGATGGCTCATTGTCTTCCAAGGACGTTCTTCTGTTTTTGAAGCACCTGTGCCACTCAAATCATTGGGCATGACCCATTGCCTTCATGCCGTAAGCTTGCTGAATCATGCTCAATGTCTCTCTAACAGACTTCCTAAGTTTAAAGCAAAATGTCACATTGGCTCTTTGTTCCAACTTCTTGTCTGTGACAAAATCACAGACTACAGCATACATGTGATCACAAAAACACAAATTTCACAACTTGTGAAGTAAACACAGCGATTTCACTCAGCACACTGCCTCATGAAGGTCACTAATAGCTCTCACTGCACATGTGACCGTGTGCTGCCATCTGTTGGCATGCTACAGAACTAATCCTGGAACTTTTTGATACTACCTTGTATGGATGTATGTATGTATGTATGTATGTGTGTGTGTGTATGTGTGCATGCATCTAATCTCCCTTACATCATTTTGTGGAACATTTACCATATTCACGTATAATGTAAGAAATTTGATACAAAACATCAGGGTTACAATTGTTTGGTAGCAATATACTCATGTATAAAAAAATATTTAAACACAAACAATTTGTAAAAATGAATATACCAAAAGTAGCTACTCTGAGACATCAAATGAACAGTGTATATACTTCGTTGTTTGCAACAATGTGTTGGAAATACTTCCTATGGTATCTGTTGATTCTTTTAATATGCTGGTGGTGGTTTCTTATATATTCTTTTGTTAAAAGTGATTATTTAATTTAAAAGACAAGACTTTAAAATATGCAAGTTACATTACTGATATATGATAATAGCTTTAAAAAAATCTTCACTTCACAGTGAAACATTAAAATATATGTTCATATAGTTTAACAAATGTTCATCAGTCTCTTGATGTTGTTATGAAGAAATCATTTAAGGATGAATTTATGAAACACTGGATATCATGGATGTTATCTGATGAAGTGGAAAAATTGCAGGAAGTAATTTCAAAATGTCTGGATTTGATACTTTTGCCACTGGGTTAAAATAGCTTGGATGCTTTACCCGAACATATGGATTCCAAGAGCTAAAAGACTAGCATCGATAATAGAGTGGAACGGAAGATAACCTGTTGTGGACTGATGAGGATGACGCTACCAATACCACTGCAAGTTTAGATGATGAGGATGTTGAAATGACAAGATTGGACAACAATGAAAAACTAAACCAAGAAAAATAGCTAGAGATTATTTGGAGATGATGAATCAGACTTTGGTAGTTTTGAAATAATAAACTCTCTTTATGAACAAAGACCTGTGCAACCCTACCTCCCCACTCAACAGCTTATGTGTAAACATTACTGAGCAAAAGCAGAACCCACCATTGTTTGTGTTTTAGCATTTGAGTTTTTGTGTTTTATGTCTTCTAACTTTTGTAGTGATATGCACACAGTCTCATTATATAAAAGGATAAAATATATTTATGATTTTTAGCTATGAAAATTGGGGGTCACATATTTGAAGTCATATTGTACTTCTAAAGATCATAGCCATCTGGTTTTTATCTATATCTAGGATTACATTAACCTATTTTAGGATGATAGGGTGTAATATGAAGGAAATTTGGTTGCTATTTATTGCAAGTCAAGCAACCATATAGAGATTCTCTCAATGGCTTTTGGTTTGAATGTGTTTTCAAATGTTACATCCACTGTTGTCTTGTGCAAATTGTAAACTGAAACAGCTGTGGCTAATTTGTAAATTAATTTTTTCTTGTGACAAACCTCTGCAATTTTCCTTTTCATTTTATATTGCTACCTTAACAATCTGTACCAAATTTGTTCTTGGACAACTTAGCTTAACTAGTGGCTAAATGCAGATGTTTTAAAATAAATAAATATAATGCACAATTCATAGACACACAAAAAATATGCACACACATATGTAGTGGCTGATTTGTATGTTCTCTTGTTTGTCAAAATTGTTTAACAAATACTGAGAGTATATATACTGCTTATTAACTAAGTATCATAGTCCATCTCTCACAATACCACTGATGATGACTGCAGATACGTTGCCTATTTTGTCTAGCCATCTACCTGCCTACTTATCTGTATGCTTGTCTGCCTCTCTTCATATATATCATCATCATCATCATTTAACATCTATTTTTCATGCTGTCACGGGTTGGATGGCTTGACAGGAACTGGCAAGCCAGGACTGCACCAATCTCCACTGTCTGTTGGACAGTTTTTATGACTGGATGCCCTTAATGCCAATCACTTGTGTGTGTGTGTGTGTGTGTATTCCTTGTCTTGCAAGTTACTTGGTGACACTGCTGGTGCCATGTAAAAAGCATCCAGTCTACACTGCAAAGTGGTTGGCATTTGGAAGGGCGTCCAGCTGTAAAAACCATGCCAAAACTGACCTTGTCTGTGCCACATAAAAAGCACTCAGTCCACTCTGCAGGGTGGTTCATATTAGGAAGGGCATCCAGCTGTAGAATCCGTGCCAAAACAGGCACAGGAGCCTGGGGGTAGTCTTCTACAAGGCTGGCTCCTATCAAACCATCCAACCCATGCCAGCATGGAAAGCGGACATTAAACAATGATGATGATGATATATTATTATTATTGTGTGAGAAAGCAGTGCATGCCATCAAAGAGACACGGGGGTAAAATATTCGAAGCCCAGTATATCCATCATGGCTACCCGTCTGATAAGGGGACACCAGGCACATGCATCACAACCGCATGTACACAACATAGTGATCTCATTTTTCAGCATCCCTTGTATCCCGCAAAGGGACATGCTCAACTGGTTACGGTCAAGCAGATCTTTGGTATTGAGCAGAAAATTTGCTGTAGCCCATCATTTACACCAAGACAAAAAATGCACTTGTTAAAACTTCCAATCAGTTAAGATCAGAAGTCATGAGATCCACTGCTTTGTACTGCATCACAGCATTTATTATTATCATTATTATTATTTGAAAAACAGTTTGTTTGGCCACGTGCAACTTCGTCTGATCAGCTCATCACATGAACCTAGCTTGTCAGGCTCTCTGACAAGCTAGGTTCTTGTGACAAGCCTAAGTTGCATGGGACTAAATCAAATGATTTTTAAAAAAAAGTATACGTAACTTCTACCATGTATGTAATATATATATATATATATATATATATATATAAATAAATATATATATACACATACATGGTAGAAGTTACGTATACACATACAGGGTGTGGTTAATAAACTGTCATCTAAATTACACAAAAATGAAAATAACACTGACATCTCGTTTTAAAATATATTCAATTAAATTGCCACTGGCTTCAACCAGACGATTTCGGAATCTCCTGCAACTCTTCTGGACAGTCTCCTTGTTTAAGTTGGTGAATGTGGCCGTAATCCTTGCTTTCAGTTCATCTTTGGTGTTACAAGGAATTTTGTTGGTCTCTCGCTCAACTGTGCCCCACACATTAATCAAGGGGGTTGTAGTCTGGGGAGTTAGGTGGTCAGATGTTAGGGGTGATGTGGTTGTAGAAATTGTCTGACAGCCATGACTGAGTTCTCCTGCTTGTGTAGCATGGTACAGAATCTTGTTGCCAGACATAGGGTCTTCCAGCAGCCACCCTTTTCACCCAGGGCAGCACTACCTCCTCCAGGCACTTGATGTAGGCCTCCATGTTGAGTCTGAGGCTGTGTGGGAAGATGTATAGAGGCATAACATTGCCATCACTAGTGATCACTCCAAGCACCATGATGTTGACTGGATGTTTGATTTTTATAACTCTTGGTACATGTCCTCAGATTAATATCCAAACACTCTGCAATGTTCATATTGGAGCTTCCGGCATGAATGCCAAGCAGTACATGTCGTTGGCAGAGTGAATTGCATCATGGTGATGTTTTTCTCACAGGCAGTGCCGAACTGACCTTACTTTACTGTGTAGTTGACAAGATCAAGAACAATGCACATGCACAAAATTAAAAATATAAAATGGCGACAATTTACCCATCGTGCTATGTGTGTGTGTGTGTGTATCTATATTTATATAGTGTGTGTCATTTGCTGCCAACTCCCCAACTGTTTCCAAGTAAAATTTGACACACACACACACACACACACACACAGGTGTGGCTGTGTGGTTAAGAAGTTTGCTTCCCATCCACATGGTTTTAGATTCAGTCCTACTGCATGGCTCCTTGGGCAAGTGTCTTCTTCTATAGCCCCAGGCTATAGTAGAAGGCTTTTAAGTGAATTTCATAGATGGAAGCTGATAGAAACACATTGTGTGTGTGTGTAAAGTCCATCTGTTTTTCTGCCTAATCAGTTTAACTGCCTGCCTATTTCTAGCTGTGTTTCTGTTTATCTATGTCAGCTTGGTTGTCTCTCAGTGCAACTGTGTCTTGTATGTCTGACTGGCCATATAATTCTGTGTGCGATTGTTTTTCTGCTTGCTTATTTGGATATGCTTCTGTAGCTCTTACATGTTTGTTTGCCTGTTGTATGTCTCTGTTACATACATGTGTGAAGTGGTCCATTTTGTTGGTGTGCATAACCTTTTTAAGGACATTGATTTTTAAACAAACATATTCAGACATTGTCAAACTATTTGGTGTCCAACCTCTGTATCCACAAATTAACTGATCTACACTTGATGTTATGTATGTGAATCCTCCCACATCTCCTCTCCTCCCTCCTCTCTTCAGTCTTCTCTTCCTTGTCTCTGTGGCTTGCATGCTTCTATGACACATTAAGCCAAATTTGATAAATTGCATGAAAAAAGACAATATCTAGATAGGCCTGATGAAATATGGTCATTCTGGGTGCCAGACTGTTTGAATAAAATTTCTGGGCAGGTTTATTGACGAAACAATTTTTTTTTCTTCAGAGTGAATAACACCTCTTCATAATAGTATTCGAAATCAGTGAGGTGTATAATTTACTACTGGTGATGATGATGATTAGAAATTAGAGGAAATGTTTTTCAAAAATAAATAAATATTAAATGTCTTGTAAACTGCAATAAGCTATATATGGGATCCAGTTTCAGAAATAATTTCAGGAATAAAATGCCAGTCTATTATAGGTAATTTTTTTCCCTTTGACATGGTGACTATTTCAGATGAACCAAGGCAATGTAGAATAACACATCCTCAGAAACTCAGCAAAACACCCTCAATGGATTTGAACTGGTGATCCATAGGCAGGTAGTTAATAACTTATCCACTTGACTATTCTGCTTTTATGTTCTAGCTGCTAATTAAGGCAAGGTTAAAAGTTACCTCCTCTAACTAGTAAATAATTGAAATTCTTAATAAAATTTATTTGAAATATAGTAGAATGTATAGAAGAATGAAAGAATATTCCATAAAAACATTCTGATTTCTTTTTATTGTTCACATGGACAGCTGGAATATAAACTTGTCTTTAAAATGTCAGCTTGAAGTTGATCCTTAATAAATTGGCTCTAACTCTTTTGCATAGTCTGAATCTATAGTTCTTTTGTCGTATGTAAAATATCATAGTGTATAGTGGTCAAGACATTTATTTCTCTAATGGTGAATTTACATAGCTCTAATTGCCTGCTGCTGCTGGCTACTATAGTGTACCACTGTAATTAATGAGGTTTGTTAGCTTGCAGTAATAAATTCAATCCCACCCACTATCACAACAGGATTGGAAAACTGCAGTGGAAATCATACCATTCTCATTCTTCTCAATCGTTAGTCAAAGATACCTTAGACACAGTAGGGTTACAAGGTTACAATGAGTGTTAGTTTGTTGAGAGGGGTAAGGTCTATAGCCTTTTTATGGAATAATTAGGCATGGTTGTTAGGTAAAATCTGAAATTTGATTGAGCAACCTTACAGTCAGTGGTATGCTAAACATGACCATCTTGTCTTTCCAAGCAATTTATCTAGGACAGTGTTTCTCAATCACTTTTTTTTATAAGATACTCCTTTTGATCTTGTAAAATTATCAAGAGTATTCCCTCCCCACTACAAAGCAAAGCAGTTGTTTTTTTCTCTCAGCATTTGTATTGGTCTTTAATATAAAGTGTTGATGGTCACAACCAGCACCACCCCAAATATTCTATAACACCCTCCAAGAGGGTACTACAGTCTCTTTTGAGGAACATAGATTGAAGGTTGTTTTATTTAATGAGTTATTCCACTTTTAGAACAGTAGTGTGTGATTTAAGGGAGATTTGACTGCTGATGTTGGCAAGTTAAGCAACTCAGTTGGCTCATTGCCTTTATTGAGCAAGATTTATGTGGTTAGTATTTGTTTTGAATCTTCGAAGGTTTGTGGTTGTAAAAATGTTTTTAGAAGGTGGGTGGGGACCCCAGTTTTAATGGAAGATAGTATTTGACCCTTTAGCATTCAAACCGGCCATATCTGGCCCAAATATGCTATCTGTTTTATGTTCAAACCAGCTAGATTCAGCCTCTCATACCTACCCTGCAATGTTATTCTAAAAATAAACAATTACACTGAAATCTTGAAGCTATGAGGCAATGTATTGTTAATTTTAAAACAATGTGAATAAAGAAGCATTACATTTGATCTGAAGGCTCAAGGGTTAACCCTTCAGAATTTAAACTAGCCATGTCTGACCAAATTATTCTACTTGTTTTATATTCAAACTGACCAGATCTGGCCTTTTATACCTACCCTAAAATGTCATTCTCAAAATAAACTATTACATCATTTGAAATCTTGAATCTACGTGACAATGGGTGATTAATTCAAAATATGTGAATAAACATGCACTAAATTTGACAGAATAATCTGAATGCTAGAGGGCTAATATAAAGCAGAATGGAGGCTAAGACAACAAGAGTTGATAGAAGGCAGAGAATTGTTATATCATGGTTAATAGAAGTCTTAAATTCTGAGTATGATCTATGGCTTCTAACTAGAAAAATATTTGTCGAATTTTATAATGAAAATTTATAGGAAACACAAGTTAAATAACTTTGCAACTTAAAAAAAAAACTATTTACAATTTTAATTATTTTTAAATATGTAAAAAATAAACAAGAATAGAAATATAAAATATTCACATTGTCCAATAAAGTCAACATCACGGTGGTGCACCAGCATGACCGCAGCCACTTGGCTGAAACACATAAATAAAATAAATAAGTAGTTCAGATAACTAAATATATATAGAACTGCTGTTTGATTCACTTTAAAACTGGTAGTATTTTGTTAAACATTTTTGTTTTGCATTTTTCAATGTTATACTTAGGCCTTTTGCTTTGTGACTGTCTTTTTGATTTAAATCTCTTAAATTTCTCACTATTTTTCCTGTTTAATCTAATAAAGTTTTGCTTCCTCATTTTTTAGGTTTCCAACATGGCTGCTGACTTTGTTGGGGATCTGTTGGATGAAGTGGCTTTAGAAGGGTTAGATGGGACAACACTTAATACATTATGGATACGACTTAAAGACCGCCCAAACTTTGCTTTCAAAATAGACGATCAGTCTAAAGAATTTATCTGGAATTCTTTAGTAATTCAAGATCAACTTCAGTTCTATGAACTCCCAACTGACCGCCTCCCACTTGTTACCATCAACCATTTTGATTACCAAGATCCTTCTACAGGTCAGTGGATTGAAGCTGCCAAGATTGTCGACTGCTATCCTATTGAAGTAGTCAAAGATAACCCATGTGTCCAAGGTTCATGCTCCACTTATTCAACTCGATTAAATATCACAAATCAAATACGCTCAGATGATTACCAAAAGCTTTGTAGTCTAGAAGAAGCCGAAGCACTATGGGGCGAGAGAATGGTTATTGTTGCTTCCCAGAATTTACGGAGTATGTCTCTGTTTGGACCAGACAGAGACCCAAATATGAGGTTGTTGGATTTACCATATTGCATCTTAGAAAGAATTGGTCGTTCTCGTTATATTGGGGAACTCACCCGAGGACACAACAGTTTAGCTGTTTTTAGCGATTCGCCAAAACTTATGTTTCATTATTTTAAGTTACTAATCCGTTTATCACTTGTCCGTAAGCAAGTATTTGCTATGACCAATGTTGTAAATAAACAGGTCCACACTAGATTATTACATCTACCTCGATTTTACTCTGAAAAGAAATCTCGGTACATGGTTCTACTAGAACGCCTCACCAGCTACTTGAAGACCAAATACAGCCACCAAGAAGAGGTTGCTATTTGTAAGGAAGATATCGGGATTGATGATCAGTCCTTCAAGAAGCTGTGTCGGGCTTCTACTAGATATGTGCGGATATTTAATATGAACTACAGAGATATGTATCCAGACTCAGAAGTTATTGAAAATGTGAAAAACAAAAAGTATAAGGAGAAAACAGTTCGTGTGATTCAAATGATGAGAGAGTATGGTGTCGAGGAAGATGAAGATGAAGAAGAAATAGAAAGTGACGAAGAGGGAGAAGATACTGCGACAGTGACTAAAGATGAAAAAAACAAATCAGAGCCTATAAAATTACTATGGGAAAGGCCATTTATCCAACAAGCAAATGATTTACTTGAATGTGCTGGTCCTGGGGGCATGTCTCTTAAAGATATGATGAAGTGTATGAATATTTCAACTTTTGAAAGCCGTAGTGTCCTGAAGTATTTGACTAGGACCAAAGCATCTCACTCAGTTATGTTAGATGTTGGCAGACAGCGTAAAGCTATGTATATCTCCTATAAATTCGCCAACACCAGTAAATTACATATGGATTTAGAAAAAGAAAGGAACAAAATGGAACAGTTGATAAAGTCAACTCCCAAACTTCCATTTAAATCTACACCCCAGCAGAAGGGATTAACATCTGAGGAGAAGAATAAAGAATCAGCCCCACACACTAATTCAAGTGGAACCAATCAACAAGATGCTACTGTTGATCCTGTAATGAATATGCAGGAAGAGGATGATACTAAAAAACCACGCCTCACTTCAAAGGTCCTTCAGCGGACCAACTGGATCATTGAAGCTGTTCAAGAAGCTAAATTAGTTGATAAGACATTTGCTTTAAAGAATATGATTTTAAATAAAGAAAAAGCCATGGGCGAATCAACTCAAATTGACAAGAAATCTGTCGACCGTATCCTGCGACGTCTGCAAAAGAATGGACAAATCCGGTTAATAAAAACCATAATTAAAACTGATAATAAACAAAAAGAATTAACGTTCATTTGTGATCCCAGTATCACACCTGATCATCAAATTGTGAAGAGTGCTATAGAACAAGCTAAACTGAAATATTTTGGGGTTTGCAAAGAGCATTTACGTGAATCTGAGCGTATGAAGATGAACAGCCGTTTGCTTATGAAAGATATGCCTCCTAGTGTCCAAGATAGTGTGCGCAAACTGCATGACCACCGAAGCAAGATGAAAGCATGTGATATGCGTTATGATCCATCATATATGAGAAAGTATGGTGTCTTACCAAAGTTTCGTAAAGCTGAAACTGTCCACAAATTATTGTGGTACTTGATATATGCTAATAGAAACAAGACACCCATACCAAATGACCAAATTCGTAAAGATCCTGCTTTGGAGGTGAAAGCTGACCCTGATAGTGACATCACTACTACCACAACTTACGATTCACCTCAGGCTCTTATACCTGAGACTGATGTTGATGGTAATGTGGAGTGGAACATAAAATCAACTGAAAGTGTCCCTCCTGTGTATGTTGATGACAATTCATGGCGGCGTTATCTTGCTCCTTTGCCTCTACATTCTGGATTCCAGGTCGGCTGGTGTCTTATCAGTGACGTTTTGCTTTTGTTACCCCTACAGTTATTTTGTCAAATAGTCTCTCTTCCATACAAAATTAATGGTCTGAAAGAATTTCTTGCAGATCCTGTGAAACGCTACTATCCTATAACTTACCTGCCTTTTAAACTTACCCAGCAACTCCTCTATGCTCGTCGTTACATATTTACGTTTTATGAAGTTTGTACATTACTCTGTCAAATGGGGTTACTCTCATTTGGAGATCAAGTCCTCAAAGAGAAAGACCAAGTGTTTATTTACCTTCACAAAAATGCTAAACTGGTTGATACGAAAAGTTCTGTTGTTGGCTACTGTCAGGTTCGCCCACCTGAAGGACAAACATTTCCAATTGAATCCTTTCATTTAGATAGCTGGGAAGTTCTTGAAAATTATTGGTTCTGTTTTAGAGTCACTGCATTGAATACTCCATTAGGAAGATATCACAAAGTGGTTGATGAAGTAAAATGGGAAGAAGAACATGGTGTAGCCCCAGTCTCTTATAGTTTGTCTGATGCTCAATCTGCAAAGACACCGGATACAGTTATTGACAATGGTGCCATACCTGGTGATGGATTAGGTGCTGCCGGCTTCGACTCTTCTCTATTTTGCCATATCTCTCGGAATTGGTTTTGGTATGCTGAGACCAGTCAATGGAAGAATATTGTTAAAGAAAAAAGAGTAGATAAAAAATCTAGTGATGTAATATCGCCCTTACATCCAACTATCTTTGAAGAGAATTCTCTTAGCCAGAGACTTCCTCGACTTTTTGGACCAAAAAGGAGACTGGCGCTTGATAAAAATGATGAGGCTGCTGAAACTTTTGGGAAAAAGAATGCATCTGAAAACCCAAATGACAAAGAAGGAAAATCAAAATTTCCTTTGTCAAAAATTCCCAAACCCAAAAAACGGAAATTATTTGGTTATTTGAACAAAGGATTAAAAAAGAAAGCTCGTAAACGTACTGAGATTTATGATGAACGAGATAAATTAGCTTTAAAAAGTAAGACCAAGGAAAGAGTTGTTTGGTCACAGCAGGAAGACAGCTTTTTGCTTCTCTGTAAAGTTGCCAATCTTTTCATGGAAAATAGAAGACCTAATGTACTTAGTCGTATGATTGTTTCTTGGACCAAGATTCGAGATTTACTTATGGATAAATATCCAGAGTATGCTAAAGATAAAACATCAAAAGCATGTCAGCGAAGAGTATCATTTGTTCTGAAGAATCCTCAAACAGTCCTTAATGTTTCTGCATTTCTACAAGAAGCGTTGCATGACTCCAAACTTATGGAAGATTTCGGTTACAGGAGATTTAAATATGTACAGGATGATGAAACTGACAAAATATTTGAGGATCTAGTAAACCGATTAATTGAGAAATTTTCTTCAGATAAATACACACAGAGATGTGATCTTCCAAATTCTTTGAATCAGCTTAACAATAACTACATTTTAACCCAAATTGGTAAATGGAAGAAAGTCTCTGAACCTAAAGATATTACTCGAGTGGATGATATCTATGCTACAGTCTTGCATAATATTATACACAGTTATCTATCATTGAATGATAAACAAGGCAGAGCCCATGAAATGTTCCGTTTATTTAACCAGTATCCAGAGAGCTTAATGAATGAAGTATTTGCACAAATGCAGTCAGATCGTATGATCACTCGAGTTAAGAGAAAAGTAATTAAAAACAAACAGAAAGAGGCAGACCTTTCTTCCTTAAATACTCATCAACTGAGCCAAAAATACAATTATTATTTTATTAGTAGGTTTCCTCCTAATTTATTTTCTGACATCTTTGAGATGGTTGATTTGGTGGAATCTGCTTCAACTGAAGGTTACAATGTGTCTGATGTACCAAAAGGGGGATATGCAGCTTTTATAGTTTCAATCGTTGGCCTTCAATTAGCTAAGTTTGATGTAACAATACCTGATAAAATTATTGTCCTTGATCCTGAGGGATTGAAATCAAATCCTATTGGTCGAGGGAAAGTTCCAAAGACAAATGAACCTGAAGATGATTCTGTTGCTGAAGGAGATCTCCAAGTTTCCGAGAATTCTCCAAAGTCTCCTGCAAATGAATCTTCTACAGAATGTGAAAGTGTTTCTCAAGAAATCCAACAGAGTGGGCAGAAGAGGCCACGGGAAGACAGTATAAACAAAGATTCTTTAACAGATGATGATTCTGGACCTAGTGCACCAAAAAGCAAGCCAATCCCTTCCAACACATCAAAACCTTTGGTAATCAGACCTCATCATTTGCCCAGGAAAACAAATGCTAGAGTTTCTCGTGTGACTCTGTCCCTTGCCCGATCTGAAAATATCACAGGTTTGAACCTGCGTGAATTAAACCCACAAGATAACTTTGTAATCAACAGTTGTGTTGTTAAAATAAGTCTTCTTAATTCTTTGTTACCTAAATTTCATGGTAATACTGAAAAAGATGTTTTACTTGTGGAGTCTGCATCGTCATCAGGGGACATTTTATGGATCACCGAAAAAGTCTTTAAGAACATTATAAGGAAACAATATCAGTTAGTACCACAGCCAGAAGAAGTGTCTACAATTTGGGATAATCTTCGAAAGCAGACTAATATGTCAGCTCGTGATATTGGTCTCCTACAGCAAATATTGAGTGTTATCGAAAGAGAGCAAAGCATGGGAATCCGAAAATATGATCTCCAGTATCATTTCCAAAATCGGTGGTTACAAGTCAAAAAGTGTGTGAATGTCCTTGAAAAACATCAACTGATCCTAAAAGTCGGTGTCACAGTAGAACGCTATGTTTCTGTCAAATATTCACGTCCATGGATTATACATGCATTTAAAAATACTCGTGGCCGATCAGATCAGAACAATATTGATGATTGCTTCTCTGATTTACTCTCCAGCCCAGAAGAGGAATACACCAAATCTTTCACATCTCTTGATGAATCAAATATTGCAGATTCTGGTGCATCAGCTTGTGATGCTGCTTTAAATGCATTGAAACAACTTGAAGCTGAATGCAATTCCAATTGCACACTTAACCTTAGCTATCAGTCAACACCGTCATGTAGTTCAAACAGCAGTACATTTGGGTTGCCTAGCAACAACCGAATACCAGCTTGTACCTCTCAACCTCCAGAACAAGAATATGACAATGGTGAAGATGATGATGTCATTTTACTTGAAAATCCAAGCACAGCAGGTAATTTTTCAATGAGTAAGCGAGTTAAGAAGAAACCTGCCAGACTAGCATTGAATGAAGATGCTTCTTGTACAGCACCTTCATTGAGTACATACAAAAAAGTGCGTGTACTCTGCCGTCCATGGAGAAAGCCTGAAGGTTTGCTCAATAGAAATGTATTAAAGATGATGCTTGAATCACTTATGTTTTTCATCATGTCCAAGCCTGGAGTGTCTGAAGAAACAATTTTTGCCAAGTACAATCCTGTTTTGCAGCCAGTACCCGTTAAGGAACTATTGGGACTTTTGGAAGATATTGGTTGTGTCTCAAAGACTATATTGAGGAAACCAAGGTGGATCTCAGTATTTAGCAAAACAAATTCCATTGAGGAAGTTGAAGAAGACCACGAAGGAGATGTTATTATGTATGATGTAACTTTGGAAGGGACTTTACGAATGGGACAATTCATGAGTCATTTGATGTCATCCAAAGTGTCACATTAATCTGTTACATAACTGATGACAGATTTCTATTTTTACCTCAATTCCATATGGTCCAAAAGAACTTCCCCACTCCCCATTAAAAAAAAATGGAATTAAAAAAATATAAAAAAGAGAACCTCATTTGCTGCATTACTCCAATTTTTGGATTTACACAAAAGAAAAAGAAAAGAAAAAAAGTAATCTTCACTTGTTTTTGTCCATTATTTCATAAGAAAAGAATCTTGTAGTTTTTAGGACCTGGTTTCTATGTATGCATGGCCTGACATATGTGGAAACAATACACCACAGTGGAAATACACAATTTTTCCTCAATTTCAAATCATTTCATTAACTTGTGACTCATCTGTGTATCAATATATAATTATTTAGATCATAAAACAGTAAATAAAAGCACTTGTTTCATTTTTTTTAATTACTCAAAAACAATTATTTTATTTATCTGTCAGCAGTTAATGTATTCACAGTTTAATATTTGCTTTCGTTTCCGTTGATGTCTTGTATTTTGTCATGTATAGTATGCTGTGGCATATGTCATTGAGGTAACTCTAATTCTATAGCTGAATCTTAATGATTCGTCTTCTCCAAACTCAATGCTGTAAACCAATAGAACCCTCATAAATTATACAGTACCCTCATGTTAACTCCTGACCAGTTCTGATTGACCATGCCTATGATCAAATAGTGTTCCAATCATGGCTATTCTGTACGTTAGGAACTACAATATCTTTAAGTTGGTAGAGAATTATTTGAGGGATATTTCTTTATTATTACTTGCAAGTTGAATAATTGTGTAGAGACTCCCTTTGCTTCACTTTGGTGCCAAATTAAAGCTAGGTTCATTGCACTAGCAAGAAATGAATATCTAACCTATGGACACAGTTCATTGTCTGAAGAAATTTAAGTGGTTTAATAATTACCCTTTAAGAATTCAACCAGATTAAGACTAAGACTGTAACTGAATTGAATTTCAGTGTCAGATTTATGTTAGATTTGTGTGGTTGCTCTTTTTAATCATCAGCATCATCAATGTTTTGAAGTTTATTTTTAATGCTAACAAAAGTTCAGTAAGTTTATGTAGTTCTGTGTGTTTCAGTCAGACATCATCTTGTTAGTGAGGCCTAAACTTGTTAACTTTTCTTAATTTTCTAATAAAATTTTCCTTAGATCTGTATCACCTGAGTCAAATCTGTTTAGCTTCTTAATACCAACTGCCTGAGATTACCCATCATCATAGGATCCATTTTTTTCCAATGCTTTCATGAGTCAGATGGAATTCTGTCAGATAGATTTTTTTGCTGCCAGATGCCCTTCTAATCACCATTTGCTTCTGAATAAGGTAATATTTCTCTATAGGAAGGCATTGAGCTGGCAGAATCATTACTGAGTTGAGCAAAATGCTTAGTGGCATTTTGACTGTCTTTAGATTCTGATTTCGAATTCTGCAGAAGTCAACTTCGCCTTTCATCATTTTGGGGCCAATAAAATAAATACCAGTTGAGCACTGGGGTTGATGTAATCAACTTACCCCCACCTTTGAAACTGCTGGCCTTGTGCCAAAATTTGAATCCAATATTTCTCCATAGCTAGACATGTAATCATAGAAACTTGGAAACAAAGAACACTGCTTGTATGACAGTGATGCTTGTTTATAGCTATCATGCGAAGTTAAGGCAGGGAGACAGTAACACATGCACACACACATACGATAGGATTCTTTCAGTTTGTCTTTATTAGAACCATTCACAAGGCTTTGACTGATCACAGGCTATAGCAGAAGACACTTGCCAAAGATATCACGCAGTGGGACTGAACCCAAAATGGTAGTTGAGAAGCAATTCCTCATCACATAACCACATCTGTGCATACAGATATATATATATGTGTGTGTTTGATGTATATATGTGTGTCTGTGTTCTGTACTGATAAGAAGGCCATTAATAGTGTGGATGCAGCGAGAGAGAAAAAAGCATGCAAGTAAATATATATATATATATATCACCCTCATTAAATGATGAAAATGATGATGACATTCTATTTATATATATATTACCAAATAAATTTTTTTTTTTTTTTGGTGTGTCTCAGTCTTACTGCATCCAATACTCTGGATTTGGGCAATTACAGCCTCTAAATTATTTTCAATTGAATTATGTATCCCAATTCTACAGTTGTACATTCAAAAATGCTCATCGCAATGAAATACCTGTTGAACACAAAATATGAACTACATGTGACGTCTACACTTGAGCACACACGCACACACACTCACAAACATGAATGTACGGTGCTACACATCCATACATGTATATCTATATATATAAAAATGAGAATGTGTGTGTCTGTCTGTCTGTCTGTCTGTCTGTCTGTGTGAATCCCTAAAACTCGAGAACTACGCAACCAATTTCATTCAAATTTTACACATGCCTTACTTAGGGTTCCAGTTGTGTTTTAGTAAAAAAAAATTATTAACTTCTTGCAGAGTTCGAGCACACGGCAACATAATATCTCCTCCACTATTACGTGTCAAAAGTGAAACAAAAACACTCATGTCAAATACTTTCACTTTAAAAATGAAACTATTCCACTAACTGAAACAATCACATTTCGATACTGTAGTGACAGATACTTTCACAGAGAGAGAAAGAGAAAGAGAGAGAGAGAGAGATG